>NW_017308244.1:133467-247757 GCF_000935625.1 Nanorana parkeri | reverse complement strand
TAATTTCATACGTTATATCTGACCACACAGATTTCAGCTGCAGCTTAACTTGACTAGAGTTGTTGCGCGAGGTTTCACATCATTCTTTAAAATATGTTTTCCTTTTTTTACATTTTTAAAATACTTTTTTCAACTTTTTTTTTCATTTAGCATGGCGGCATTCAGCTATTTACTTACTGCCTTTCGGTCCCGATGAGAATAGGGGCAAACGGCAGTGAGTGACTTGCCAGAGCTTCGGCTGAGCCTATCCAGATGATGGTTCGGCTGAGTCAAACTCCTTCTGCACTTCAGCTTAGCTGAACAGGCACAGCTTGTGCAGCTGACTGAAAGCAGCTGAAGGCAGCCAATCTACGGCTAAAATCAGCTGTACGAGGCTGAAGTGTATAGCCGAACAGCACCTAAGTGATTTACCCCCTAAATATCACAAAGACTAACTTTAATACACTGCATTCCTTACTATATAATACAAAATTGGAACACATTTATTCAACAAGAAACACTGAAGACAATTATTACAGCTATTTATATAGCGCTGACAATTTTTACATAGTGCTTTACATTCACATCAGTCCCTGCTCTCAAGGAGCTTACAGTCTAAGGTCTATATCTCACATGCATACACATGAGGGGGAATTTAAGACTGGAGCCAATTAACCTACCAGCATGTCAAGGAGGAGGAAACCCATGAAAGCACAGGGAGAACATGAAAACTCCTTGAAAATAGTGACCTGGCTGGTATTCGAACCAAGGACCCCCCATGCTGCAAAAGTGCTAACCACTACACCACTGTGCCTGTTATAATGACATAATAAACAATGGCATTTGCCAGTAAATTCTTTTAGATAGCAAAAATAAGGGAAATAACAGTGGCTAAATTCTAGGGTGAAAAGACATATAAAGGAGAACAAAATGGCCAGTAAAAAATAGACATTAAAATACAGAAGTTGCATCCTCAACATTTCTAAACTACAAAAAATGCAACAAAAATCAGGGTTAAAAAGACTAACTTAATGTAAAAAAATCTTCAGTACCAGATGGATTGCACCCATGGGTCTTCAAAGAGCTTGGCCAAGTTATACCCAGACCATTGTGTCTACATTTTAAGAAAAACTTGATACGGGAATCAGGGGCGGACTGGGCCGGGGGGCAGGGTGGCAATTGCCCCCCAGGCCTCTCTGATGCCATCGCAAATGGCCCCTTGACCCCCGGCCGCTGCCCTCCGCATCCGACACGGCTCTGTGAATGGTGCGTCCGCTGCTCCTCAAGGAGGTGCACTGCTCGGTAGGCTCCAGCAGGGGGCCCTCTAACATGCCGCGTCTACCTGGTACAGCCAGAGCGGATCGCCTCGGTATGCGATCCGGCTGGCTGGATCAGGCAGACACGGCCCTGTAATCAGGCGCTGTAGAGGGCAGCCCATTGGGTCCTTCTGAGGTTAGTTCTCCTTAGGGTAACGGGAGGACACAAACTAGCGTCCTCCCGTTACCCTACGCTCAGTATACTGAGAGGCCGCAGCCGAAGCGGATCCCGACTTAGACGACGGGATCCGCCCAGCTGCGTGAGTGACAGCTGGCTCTGCCTTTCTAGAGGCAGAGCCAGTTGTACCCGCCCCCTCCCCCGTTCGTCCTGCCAGTCAGCGCTGGCAGATCGGAAGGGGGAGAGGGGAATCCAGCCCCTCCACTGTACCCTTTAGACATCAGGCGGAGAACCCAGAGCAACAGAGTATGTAGCTTCATATTATTCTGCATTGCTGTGTAATGTATTGATGGGATTTGTAGTCCTCTATAGCTGATGCTGTTCTGCATTGCTGTATAATGGTATTGCTGGGAATTGTAGTTCTCTATAGCTGTTGGTAGTCATTATTGCTGGGATTTATAGTCCGCTATAGCTGATGGTATTCTGCATTGTTGTGTAATGTATTGCTGGGAATTGTAGTTCTCTATAGCCAATGCCATTCTGCAATGCTGTACAATGTATTTCTGAGTTAGTGGCAGAACTACCAGGATCGCAGCAGTCATGCACGTGCACAGCCCTGACGTGGCATCCCTCCACTACCAGTGTGCTTTACATTTCCTAAGCCGATACATACATTCACACTACTGTTACATGGATGTCAAAAGCGGCAGACAGGGGTGGGGAGAATGCGGGGAAGAGGCAGAGTGGGAGGGGGGCCAAGTTGCAGCACCATGGGCCTCTGGGTTGTACTTGCCCCCTGGGCTAAAAGTTGCCAGTCAGCCCCTGACGGGAATGATCTTGAGTGACCGGTGAAAAGCAAATGTGGTACTGATATTAAAAAGTATGTGGGATGTACACCAGGTAACTACAGACCAGTCACTCTAACATCAGTACTATGCAAGGTATTGGAAGGAATTGTAAGGAACTATATTTAAGAGTATGCGTGCAAAAATGATATCATAAATAATAACCAGCATAGATTTATAATAAACATTATTGGATATAAAGATACTGCATATTGAAAAATACAATATAACATCTGATAACCAATAATACATGAATTTACATGCAAAAGAAGAAAAATATTGTATTGTTCTATATATTTTTCTTATGTATAACATTTTGTAGGTATCGTGTCTTCCTGCATCTTCCTGAAAAATATATGATTTATGAGCCACAATACACGTTAATGGGTTTTTTATTGCTGTATCCTTCATATAATCATTCACCAAAGAAGAAAATATCTCCTCTTTCATCTATCACATCTGAGTGTCTCTGCTACCTCCACTTTTTGGGGGCTTACTGCTTCATCCCTCACACTAGAATGGAATCCATCAACATCCCCGCTCAGGAGCATCTGAGACATACCCAAGATGAACATTGAGAGTGACCATTTGCACAGGGTAATCTTCTATATGGTTGCTTGATTTCCCATAAGGGATCACCTGCAACCACATTCATGTGAGTATCCCTGACCAATTATCCCAAAAGTGTGATATTAAAACTTCCTACTTTTACCAAAATACTGCACTTATACTGAAACTTAGATGGATCTCTCCCAGGACCCCTGTCCTCTTTTTCTCTCTCTCCATCTCTTTGTAGTGTTCTCTCCAGGATTTTAACTTGATGCTCCATGAAAAGACCCCTGTTATTTTTATTGCATTGGTATAACACTTTCCTTTTCATGGAATCCTTGGTTAATTAAGCACAGGCCGAGTCACCCATCAATTTTTATAATTAATCTGATGTGACATTTTTATTCACTCAACATTCATCCAAAATCATCAAAAATTAATTAAGCTTTTGCTTGGCAACATTTGCCTAGAAAATATTCGTTTTTGCTTTCCAACACCCCCATTCTTTTTATTTATTTACTTAATTTTTTTTAGAAAAATAGCACTCCCCCTTGTTGCAACCGCTGGGCGCGGAGAGCTAATGTAATTGGGGATGGCATCTGCGCCACGTGGTTGTGACATGTAGTCCAACACCGCCCACAATCCTGAATACCGCAAATGCCGGGCCTTGATGCAATTAAATCAGCTCTCAGCGTCCGGCAGGTGTGGAATACTGCAGGGGCTGACTGGTGACTTTTAGCCCAGGGAGCAAGTACAACCCAGAGGTCCATGGTGCAGCAACTTGCCTCCCCATCCCACTCTGCCTTTTCCCCTGCGTTCTCCCCACCCCTGCCTGTCACTTTTGCCATACATGTAACGCAAGTGTGAATGGTCGGTTGAGGTGTGACTGGCTGGGGGATTGTGCTCTCCTCCTACTGGGATCCCTACATAGTTCTGGCCTTACTCCACTCCATGTCCGGTACTTATGTACTCTCACCCACTGTAGACCGCTGCTGGCTGTCCATGCTTCTGGGCTGTAAGCTGTGGGAGCATAATGGAAGGAGCCAGAGAGTGTCAAAGTCAGTGTTCTATAATTTTTCTTGACACTATACATTTTCTCGACTGTGTGACTTCCAGTGGGGCCTAGTCATCCGAATCAGATGTTTTCATTACCCTCTTTCTTCATGACATGTGCACCTGGAAGTGAAGCAGTAGATACATTTATGGGCTGAGGAAATGTATAGCACACAGGTAGTGGAGGAATGCCTCTTCAGTGCTGTGCGCGTGCATGACTGCTGCAACCCTGGTAGCTCTGCCACAAACTTCAAGCTGTAGAGGGACTACAAATCCCAGCACATTATACAGCAATGTAGAATAATACCACCAGCTATAGAGGACTGTAAATCTCAGAAATACATTGTACAGCATTGCAGAATGGCATTGACTATAGAGAACTAAAATTCCAAGCAATACATTACACAACAATGCAGAATACCATCAGCTATAGAGGACTATAAATTAAGAATACCAACAGCTGTAGATGACTACAAATCCCAGCAATACATATTACAGTAATGCAGAATAATATGTAGATACACACTCTATGTTGCTATGGGTTCACCGCCCAATGTCTCCAGTGTCTCAGGAGGGTTGTGCGGGCTCTCACCAGGGGTCCAAAGAGTTTCACAGGTGCATGTGGGTGCAGCAGAGGCAGCTCTCTAATTAGGCTCTGAGGTTGCCAATGAGGACTATCAGGTAGTCAGTGCGGACTCTCTGCTGGTCAGTACGGTCTCTCTGCTGGTCAGTACGGGCTCTCTGCTGGTCAGTGTGGGATCTACTGTTTAAACCAGTGGGCACTGTATGCAGCTTCGAAGATACACTATTAGTGTATCTTCTCAGAAGCTGCATACAGCGAGCCGGTTTAAGTATTAACCGAAATGCTCTTTATGCAGCTTCTGACAGTGCAGGAGGCGGGAGGCTGCACTTGTCGGTGGATCCAGGAATCAGGTGAGTATTTAAAAAAAAAAAAATATGTATATATATAGTTTTATTTTATGTTCCCGGGGACATTTAAAAATGTCCCTGGATTTTATTTAAAAAATGTAGTCACCATACCCTGGTGGTCAGTGGGGGCTCCCTGGTGCCCAGTGGGGGCTCCCTGGACCCTGGTTGTGGGGGCTCTGCTGTGGCCACAGCTGCCAGTTCACCAGCATCAGATGTGGCTCTCTAATCGGGCAGCCACACACTCCTCAAGGGAGGCCTTGGAAGGCCCCAGCGGGCGGCCCTCTAACATGCCTGATTAGAGGGCTGCGTCTGCCTGATCTAGTCAGTTCGGATCGCAATGCGAGCTGGGTGGATGAGGCAGATATGGCCCTCTAATGAGTCATGTTAGAGGCCCTCCTTGAGGAGCGAGCGGCCAACTGATTAGAGAGCCGCATCTGCTGCAGCCGGGCTGGCTGAGAGCAGCGGTGCAGGTGGCAGAGAGGCCGCAAAGGGAGGGAGCCACTTTACCTGTTGCCGGGGGCAAGGCATAACACAGGGATGGGGGAAGGGTCGGTGACGGGCCCCCTGAAGGCTACGAGCCCTCAGGCAGTGGTCGACAGCCCAAATAGGTCAGTCGGGCCCTGGTCATTAACAATATATTTCAAAAGATATATGGCACTATTAGTATCTCCAGAGGGAGCCTCTGTAGGGAGCTCCGACTTATGCACACAGAAGAGGTTTGAGATCTCACACTTAATGCTCTGTTTAAACACAGCAATGGCTCTTGGTGCTCATAGCCAGTAGAATTAAGTCTACACAAACTTTTTTAGTCCTGGCTTATTTCTTTTTGATACAATAAAGAAGAGTGATTTGCTGTGAGTGCCCTGGATTCGCTTTTTGTAGATTATGTAGACAAAGCGTCACTGCAGGCACAGGAGGACTCATCTTAGACATAGCAACATGGGGCTTGAATACCAAATCACATATCCCTTTGCCATTTGAAGACAGTACCAATAAGGAGAGCTGTATCTTGACTGACCATGGTGCCCAGTGTCTGGGTCAGAAATCCCAGAACAGATGAGTGTTACACCCACAAAGGAAGGAAACACAGGAATGTGGATTGTCAAGAAACATGAGAAGGATTTTTCTATTAAGGAGCACCAAAGTTGAAATTGCAAGTTTTACAGCAAAATTAATTTTGCCTAAATTACTTCACCTGTCTCTTGTTCTCAGTTAAGTTACTGAGCCAAATCTACCTTTTGACCTATGATGTATGAAAACATATCACACAGGTCACCTCTAAGGGGACATTTCCCTTTATTTCCTGTCTTAGTGATAATGCTGACTGGGAAATAAAAGTGAAAGGTAATCCATCCTACACTGACATAGACAACAACAAAAAAGTATTCTTTAATACAGTCCAGAAAGATGACATGTTTTAGTGCGTTGTCACCCCACATTATATTTAATTAGCTATAAAAGCTATTTGCAAGCATAATTTACCAATCCAGCACTATGGAGTGCTATGGGGTTTAGTAGTTCTTTACAAATACAGATGTTTAATTAACATGCCCACCCATACGCTCCGTATACAACATAGCACCTCATTTTACTGATTTACCAATTGTTGCTATGGATTTTCACACATTTGTATCCCAAAAATCACAAATTAGAGTACATTTTTCACTTTTTGAATGACTCATTCACCTCTATTGGACATTCATTTATCAATCGTGTAAGGGAAGTATATCTTGAAAATGAATACTTATATTTAACTACTGAAAGTGTAGTGAATAAGGAATAAAAGAATAAACTGGCTTTATTAGATAGTTACACTGTTTGATATAGATTTCATATTTTCAGATTGATGTTACTATTATTCTGTTCTTTGTTCTGTAGTGTAAATATGTCTCAGTCGATGTGTATAAAGTTCTGGTGATTGTGGCTCTCCTCCTCAGCAGAGCTGCCGGTGACTGAGAGGATCTGCTGTATGATATGAATTGGTCTTTGGTGTTCTGTGTCTGTTACCTGCTGATAATTATCCTTCCCTTCTCATCCTATGGAGTAGAATTGACTTGGAGCTCATCATCTCGTTGTAGACTTAATATGCTGCAGCCATTGTTTGAGTATGAATATTACAAGGAGGGAGATGTCATTATCGGAGGTTTAATCTCTGCTCACTTCTTCAACCAGAAGAAACACCCAGAGCATGTTGGTAATCTTGGTTCACCTACATGCTATTCCTTCTGCCAATAGTAAGTCTCTTTTCGTCATCTGGGCCCTCTCTGTATAACTCAACGAATAGAAAATGTAATGGTTTGCCTTCAATTTCAATGAAATATTTGATGAAAATGTACAAATGTATTTCCTGATGTTTTATATATTTTCTCTTGCAATCTTTGTTTCTCCAATACACATGTAATTCATATAGCTGCCATCATATTATGTTTTCAGGCCATGCAAGGATTATAATTAATAGTTGTGCAGACTAAAAAACCAGTTGGTCTCATCTCTGCCGGGAGAGAGGGAAGGGGTGTGCTGTCATTGATTAGCCTGTGTGTATGATCTCCTACTACTAAGGTCTGTCCACAATAAAGGTTATTCACAGCATAGCAGTTAAGTCAGCCTAATGTAAACTTAAAGGAAAGCAGGAAATCTGACATTCAGAAAAAATAACTGCAGTTTAATCTCCCAGCTTCGTTTGTTCTAAATGTCAGGATTGCATTCTCTTTCAATTAAAGTTTTGTGAAAATAACATTCACTGTTTTAAGAGCATGCCTCAGTGTTGTTTCCTCACACCCAGCATCTGCTGGCCACAGGTGGTAAATATAAAATTATTATATGCAGTATTTAATATTTTCTGACCAAAAATGAATAAAACACATCCTGGCATGACTCCTTTAATCATTTTAAAGGAAATCTGACAGGCACTGCTATAATTTTATTTTTATTTTTTTATCAGAAAATGGTAATGTTTGGATAAAACAAAAAATATACGTTGGGGAATTGTACAAATTATAACTAGCTTTTGAAGTAAGGTGCAGGTGGAAGGGCTTTTCATGTTACACACACTAACATTTCCCAGCACGCTTACCATCCAGCCTGCAACAAACACAAATTACACAATTTGCATTAAAATCAGAGGATTTAGTTGCACAACTTTTCCAAAATTTGTGGATGTCACACTGCCTTGTCAAGGCCCCTCTGTGCAGTGTGGCCCTAACTCTATTCCATGAGAACCTTCATCTTGGAGCATATGTAGCAAATGTACTTATGTATGGAAACAACAATTGTATAACGCATGTTTGGTATTCCCATGCACTCTTATTGTTATTGAGATTTATGGATTTATTGTGTGATATACTTTATTTTGTAGATGTTTTCCTTTTGAGGTCAAAAGCATAAACTTGTTGGTTACACATACAAATCTGCCCTTTGTTAGCAGCACATAACCGCACACTATTGTGGTCTTTCAAGAGGAGGACTAGAAGTGGTAATACACATAGGTGTAAGAGAACATGTTGAGCAGAGAGAGAAAATGTGGGTTTAACATCTGCTGGTGGCCCTGAACAAGCCACAGCTCAAGAAGAGGACAGCAGGCACACAATAGCTGCAATAGGTATTAAAGTGCCAACAGCTGTCATCTACAATGTGGGTTTCTGTTAGGAAGAGGCAGTGGATGATGAAATGGCAGTCCACATCTGGGGAGAGGAGAGCAGTAGAGATTTGAGTCATGCACTCCGAAAATGCCACCAACTTCCAGTGGGGGGTGCTGACGTGACAGTGGATTGCGCAGCTGGATCAGATTAAAAAAAACAGTAAGTCACCAGCACTCCAAAGGTTCTCCAAGCAAAGTTCTTTTTATTGCATGTGTAAAGTTACATCACCAAGTGTAGCAATGTTTCACAGCACATCCGCTTTCTTCATCACTTTGTTTTGCCTGCTGAAGGAACCGGATACATTCTGAAACTTTGCTACACTTGGTGATGCAACTTTACACATGGAATAAAAAATTACTTTGCTTAGAGAACCTTTAGAGTGCTGATGACTTACTGTTTTGTTTATCAGTAGAGATTTGAGGTACAGGTGAAAGTTGGAGGGAACCGGACATGCTGGAAGATGGAGAAGGTTGTGAAAAGCAGGAGCACTTTGTGGTGGACAATAGGGAAGTGCTACCAAAAGTCATTTGGTGGTACAGGCTCAGCAGATTGCTGGTTTTACTTTCATAGTATGTAAGCAAAGCTTGCCAGTGTGGACATTTTAAAACATTTCTGAAATGGGTGGTGCCAATGTAGCATGTAGCATCTATCTACAACAGGTAAGAAATGGAAAGAAAATCAACAACTTTGGAAAAATAACATGACAATCCACCACAAAGCTCAGTGGACTTATTATTATTATTATTATACAGGATTTGTATAGCAGATTTATTTAGCACCAACAGTTTGTGCAACGCTTTACAATGTAAGGAAGACATTACAATCACAATCCAATTCAAGACAAGGTGGTAAGGAGGGCCCTGCCCCTGAGGGCTTACAATCTAAAAGAGTACCTGGTGGACAAAATTTGGCTACAAAGGTCCACTTTTCTCTTACCTTCTCCGGTGATGTATCTCTGTCCCTCTCCTACATTCCCTGGCACATCATCAAGTACCTCAGCTGCAGCTAGTGAGATGGAGGCAAACTTTGTTAGAGGACCAGATGTATGTTTTTTTTCTACCACCAGCAAAGATGAATATCAATGAGGCAGACAAATGACCATGAAATGAGTGCTGGAAATTCATCTCTTGCCAACACCCTTCCCATCTCCACCAGTAAGCAACCGTCACATGCCTGTATTCTCTTCTTCAGATAAATAAAATGTTTGCCCCTAACCACTCCCATGCCCGGCATGTGAACACAAATTTGGCTAAGGTCATCACACAACAATGGTTTTGTGAGTGATATCCAGGGGGACATTGGACCAAAGAACAAGGATTTTCTTTCAAAGTGCCTAATTATGGCATTATAGTGACAGAGAACCCTCTGCTGCCAGTTGCACCTCTGCTAGCTATGGCCTGTCCAGCATTTGATAATTATTTTAGCTCACAGTGGCTTCTGAACATGATTTTATGCGGGCTCCAGGGATGATTCAGATAGCCTAAGAAAAAAAAATATCCCATGGACTACTAATTGTCTATTATGGATCACTTCTTACAAATGGCCCTATATGCATATGAGAAGCTAGCCTGCCCTGCTGTGTAATGCCCAAGTGGGTCTTCATTGCAATGGGAGGAGTTGTGACTAACAAGTGCATTCACCTATCCCCAGAGAGTATGGGCCAGCTTTAGTGTGCTTTCCTTTGGGCCTGCAGAACTACCTCTAAACTCTGCTGCCACTGACCAATTTTTTTCAATCCAAATCTTACAGAAACCCTGTCACCACCTTAAACCACTTCAAATAAAAGTCAGAAAATCAAATATTTTAAATGCTTACTTGCAGTATTTTTATTTCCATAAATTATTTTTTTATTAATTTGCCTTTGAACTTGATAGTAAATTTGACTAGTCAATTCCCTATCAGTGCCCCCTCCTGCCTTGCTTGTCATAGCCACCACCTTGTCTGAAGGTGTCCAATTAAACGTCTCTGCTGGCTTAGGACCTCCTTACATAACATTTAGGTCAATTGACACCAGCCCATCCAGTAAAATAGTTCATATAAGTGGACAGTTTAGTGTATCATGGCAGTTCTGTTGTATCATACACTAACATAGCTGTCAATGTTTACTTTTTCTTTTTTTTTTTACTTTATGTACATTGTACAATGTCTACACTCCATTCAAGTCCCCTCACAGCAGCGTGGTGTGCTGGGCTGTCATGTGGCGACCTGCGGTGGCATCCAGTGTACTGAACTAAAATGCAACCTGTTTGTAATTGATCCCTGCTCAGCCCACTGCCCATCACACAAATGTTGTCATATGAATGGGACTTATAGAAAACAATTAAAAGTTACCATGTGTGCTGGATACCATAAGCAGTTTACTGTTTTTATTACATGTTGTCTGCATTTGCCTTTTAAATCTGAATCATTATTGTCCTCTGTGAAATGAAGTTGTGTTTGTGATGATGGAAATGTGAGCAGCAGCCAAACTGTATTCTCATAAATAGCCATTTTTCGGAAATTATTATTATTATTATTATTATTATCCTGCAGTGTTGACCTAGAAGAATACAACAGCATCTTGGCGATGATCTTTGCTGTCAATGAGATTAACAAGAACCCCTATCTTCTGCCAAATATTACCGTGGGCTATCATATATTTAGTACTTGTAACGATCCAGTAAAATCTTTGGGAAATGTCTTAAGGATCTTGTCTGGAGAAAAGATGGAAGCTCCTAACTATTCCTGTAGGGGGCATGGGAAAGTGGCTGGTTTCATCGGTGACAGTACTTTCTATACAAGTCATGGGATAGCCCAATTACTTAGTCTGTATCGCTATACACACGTAAGTGATCACTTCAATATATTATGTATGTAATATGGTGTGGGAAAAGGATTGGCTCAGTAATGTCTAGGAGGAATTTTTGCAGTTTTACTTATCTAGAAAGAGCACAGATCAGAATTTAGGGATACTTGCTTTAATATTTCAGGTGCACAAAATATGTAACTTAGATAAATTATCCAGTGATCATTTTCACACAGCTCACCCGTTCCCATCACTTTACTTAACAGTTTCGCTTACTTGAATCAGAGAGCCCTCCAAATAGTTTGAACCCACCATGTCCCTTTGGGAAGAGTTGTCTTCTACTATTTTAAATCTAGAGTAGTCAGTGGCTTCCTTGACAAAGCAGCATCATCACCAGGTAAGACCATTAGTACTACTACTTCCACTACTTGTGTCATTACACAGGGCCAATGAGCAGTGTGACTGCCAATAAGAAGAAGGTAACTTCAGTAGGTCTTGTTGCACTCCTGCGACAAGACCTACTGTATTGGGTGGGTCCTGAGGTGACTGCAGATGCTTCTGCAAATCAGTAAGTATTAAAGTGAAAGTCACTCTCACTCCAAAATGTTTCAGTCAATGCTTTTTATTGACAAAAGAGATGTTTCACATTGTATAGTAAATGAACAGGAATCACCAGCACTCAGTGAAAAATATTCAAACGATGAAATCTTGTACCCCTGTATTCCCGCTTTCATCCTTTATTGGGCCTATCTGCTCCTTTCTCACCTTTTTACTGTTAATATATTGGTAACATTTTTGGGGGTTCTTTTTACTATCTGCGGTGATATGCTTTTCGCACTCAGTTTTCATCAGTTTCATCTCTTTAATCATTTAAGTCTAGAAAGAGGGACCTGGGAAAAACACCTTGAGGCATTTACTGTTGGATACAATACAAAACTGAGGTTCTGTCCTATAATAATTAACCCTTCCATAAAACCTTCTAGGCGTGTAAAAATGGATCGTAGTGCTTGTGACTGTCCTGATTTTGACAAGTAGACATTAACTAGTGTGAACAGTTTGCCGAATATCCTGTATTTCAGAAAAACATTTCTCCCTCCTTAATCTAAAATATACTATATATCTGACACTGGCAGTGATGAGTGCAATCCTATAGCCTCTCCTCTTGATTTGCTTACCCTGTTATTACTCATAAACCACATCCCACAGTATATGCTAGGCATTGCTGTTGCTTGTGACTCTTTAAAATGGGTTTCTTGTGGAAATAATATTTTCACCCCTTCCCTGTGCATGTCATGTGTCATTTTGATCTGTTTCTGGGTTATATTAAGGGAGCCTATTTTAATTCTATTATTTAATTCATGTACCATTATGTATTATTTATGTACCACTCACTCCCCCCATTTCCTCTATTTCCAGCTCATGTTCCCCATTTGGGAAAAAAGGAAAAAATATATATGTAGATAGATATAGATATATCTATATATTTATATCTATATATTGTGGGGGTATAGCTCAAATTGGGGATCACCTTCCCTGGGAAAAAGGTAGTCCAGACAGCAAAGTTCTTTTTAATCTGACTAGCAGTCAGTTTTATTTAAAAGGTTGCAATAAAACAGAAAATAAATCCTTGCCATCCAGGCTCTGACTAAACAGGCAGGTTCCTCTCTACCAGGGGGTGAGCTTACCTCAGCCACCTCACAAAACAAAAGTGCTATCAGCAACCTTCTATTAACAACCATCCAACTTGTAGCTCTCTCAGAATGCTCTCTGGGTCCCAGGCCAGAGCAACATCCTGTTTCCGCCTTCCTCCTTTTATCTCACCTGGATAAGCAATTGTCTATGCAATTAACCATCCAGGTGAGACATAAAACCTGAGCTGGAT
The DNA here is from genome assembly GCF_000935625.1 of Nanorana parkeri. NCBI lineage: Eukaryota > Metazoa > Chordata > Amphibia > Anura > Dicroglossidae > Nanorana > Nanorana parkeri. The sequence continues at coordinate 234,662 of NW_017308244.1, read as the reverse complement.
CCTTCAGACCCAAAGTCTGGTCTGGGTTCCACTATTCCTGTACATAGGATAGAAAGCGAGTGCACGCCAGTCTCTTCTTTCCACTCTTCACATACAGTTGAACTAGGTACACCCCCGCGTATACAGCGCCACTACATGTGTAGCAACATATACATCCCTACATGCATTTAGATCCAACTATGTATTTTCTAAAACACTTATTATCATAAACGTGTGCATATCGCTGCCAATGTGCCTTCCCTCCCATCCCCTCCCTCCCACTTCCTCCCACTCCCCTTCCAATTAAACCTTTAGTTTGTGCTTCTGTGAGCAACCCTCTACCAACCCACCTTTCAGTTGACTAATATAACCAATATTTATCTGTTTGGGGAGATCACCTCTCCTTCCAATCCACCTGTACGGGGAGAATAACCACTTTATGAGCTTCTCCTCAATATTCCACACCACCCTTGTGAAAATTGTTAATGTATAAAAAAAAAGAAAATATAAATGTGTATAGCTATACCCCTCTTCATATTACATACCTTGGATTATACGTTTTGCCCCCAAAACCCTCACCAGTGTAACTGAATTCTTACAGGCAGTGGTATCAGCTAAGAGTATTGACTCATTTAAGAACCAGTTGGATGCTTTCCTTGGGGAGCACAATTAAAAAGGGGTGCAGGCAGGCCCGGATTCCCCACAAGGCCACCGAGGCCCGGTTTTTGGGGTGGCAGGGCGCAGAGGGGCGGCAGCGGTGTCCTTGTGGGGAAGTTGCAGGTGCCGTGCGGTAAGTTGCCCTCTCAACATTTAGTCCTGCTTTGCACAAGCAGGACTAAATGTAGAGTGAGGGAAGCCGATTGTTCGTTTACATGTGATCTCGGCGACACATGTGATCTCAGCGATGTCGCCGAGATCACATTTAAAAAGTCTGCAGCCAGTCCTCCTCCCCTCCCCCCTGCACTTACCTCTCTCCTCTCTGGCTCCGTCCTCCAGGCTCCGCCGCCGAGTCTCTCCTCACTGCAGTGAGCAGAGCGCCAGGGTTAAAAGTAACCCTGCCACTCCGTGTAGACAGCGAGAGGGGAGAGCTGTGCTCTTCCTCTCTCACCTGTCACAGGAGTTCCAGCACAGTGCTGTGCTAGAACTCCTGTATTGGAGGTGGCAGGGTCAATAAAGAGAACCTGTCCCCTCCAATTGCTATCACATAGGGGATTGCTTTCTCCTGTGTGATAGCAATAAAGTTCGGTGAACAAAAAAAAAATGTAATTGAATTAAAAAAAAAAATTAATAAATAACAATAACAAAAATGGAGGGGGGGGGGCGTATTGCGGAACCTGGTCTTTGGGCGGCAGAGAGAGTAAATCCGGCCCTGGGTACAGGTATATTGTATTTTGGTAAAGGGAGACACAATGAGACCCAGCATCCTCATGCAATTCATCAGCTTTTCCTTTGGTAGGAAGACTCTACCGAGTGTAGTGTCCAACACAAGACACAAGTACTCCGGGTTGTGAGTTAAATGAGTGCCATCTTCTGAATGTTCATCAAGCAACAATCGCCTCCAGCATCTGAAGATTGTTGCTGATATAGGTTGATAGGTCCAATGATTGTGGTTGAGCAGTTGTTGTAGGTGAAGTAAGGGATATAAGTGAGAATGGGGATGATAAGAAGGCATTGTGTGCTGTATAATACAGTTGTGTGAAAGTGAACGTGAACCCTCTTTCAAAGCTACGGTTTTAAGTATCATTTAGATTTAATATCTATTAAAAATCTTTCAACAAGTATTTATTTTTATTAAAACATAAAAAATAAATATGATACTGAATTTCTGTATGCCGTTTATTTATTACTTTTCACACATTTCCATTGAATAATAAATAATACACCATTAATGTATTTCCCAAAATATTATGCAGATCAGTTATTGCGTCACTCACACTCGTCTGAGTGATGAAAAAATGTATCCAACTTTATTTCATATGACACCAGATGATCGGGTGCGATATGAAGGTATTATAAAATGTTTAAAGCATTTTGGGTGGAATTGGGTTGGAATATTAACAGCAAGGGATGGCAACGGAGATGATGAGTCTCAAGACCTGAGTAAGATGATGAACCAACATGGAATCTGCATAGATTATATCATTCAACTCACTGCAGATCAGACCACTAACATTCAGAGAATGATAATTATTAATCAATCAGCAGCTAAGGTTGTCATAGTGTGTGGAAGTTTTACAAGGCAATTTCTACATTTTATTCAAAGTATTCCCTCTGCCAGAGAAAATATCACATTTATTCTCCCACCGTCATGGACTAAAGTAATTCAGATGTATATTGTGAACTTCCCATCAGTCAATTGCAGCTTCATATTTATATGGGAACAAAAAGTAATCCCAAACCCTGATGGTTATACTCGGGGTGTCAACTTCTCCAGCTGCTTAAATGACCCAATACTGGAGGATTTGGGGCTTTATTCTTTTCACTGTCTTTCCCCAAATTTATACAAAAATGAATACTTTCAGTTTTACTATGACTTTTTGGCTAAACCTTGTGTAAAATTAATACGTATTTGGAATCCAGTTATTGACTTTACATATAGAATGCCCTCCTACGCATACACAGCTGTAAATGTTCTGGCTGATGCACTACACAAAATGTACTTGAGGAAAAGTAAATCTGAACAAAATGGATTAAAGAACATAGTAAGTTGGATACTAAGTATTTATATTAGCATTATCCTGTGATCTATAATATTTATTAGAAAAACTATCTCCTCTTTACCTCTAACTTCCTGGCCAATCAAAAAAGTGGCATCGGGTCATATGACTTTTGACTGTCAAATAGTAGTATACTACAGACCTTAGAACAAGCATTTCCAGAATTCCTTTGCAATGATGGGGGTAATTGGAATGGCATACTGCACAGTGACATCACAATGGGGAGGAGCAAATCACCTGCTCATGGGATACTGTGGGATTTAGGAAAGGGCATCAAAGACACCATTTTATGGAAGAATCAGATTTTTCTCTACATTGGCATTTCACCTGCTCTCTAAGCAATTCATCTTTCCTCCAGGCAGTTAAACTCCCCTTCCATGCTTGCGTTTTCTGTCCAGCTCTGAAATTAATTGAGAATTACTTTGAATTTGGTCCACACAACCTGTCTGCCATTTTATCCTCCACACATAATATTCCCCATAATAAACTTTTCTCCTGTACATACTGCCCATTGTCATACCATCCACACTACTTTCCAGAACATACTGCTTACTGTCAAACCTTTTGCACTCCTCTCCTGTACATATTGTCTGATGCCCCGTCCATTCATTCTCATGATGATGTGGTAGTTTTGTGCAGGTGGAATATGTATTGCAATGAATTGGGCAGAGGAGGTAACTGAGTGCAGTAAATCTCTGACACATGTGACATTGAATATTCTTAATAATGTAATACACAAGTCTGATACATAAACTTTTGTGTTAGTTCCCAAGCCTATCACAAAAGAAGCCATTGTTTACATTGCTTCTTGAAAATAGTATCACTGGTCCATGATCAGATCATATCACTGGTTCTGTTAACTATACAGAGTTTTCTGATGTTTTGTCTAACTACGCTTCTAATACCTTGCCCCCTTAATGCTATTTCACTGTGCCATTGATCTAATCCCTGGGTTTACTCCTCCTAATGGAATAATCTAGCCACTCTCAATTTCTGAAACACAGGCCATGTGCAAATATATTTCAGGAAAAATGGGCTTCATACAGAAATCCACCTCACTGATTGGAACCAGATTTTGTATCATTGAGAAGCAAGATGGAACCTTAAGACCTTGCATTGAAGTGAATGCCATCACTGTCGCAAATCGGTACCTGTTGCCTCTCAACATCAATTTATTTGATCGCATGCATGGAACACAAATCCTTTCCTCATTTAATTTGAGGGAACATACAATCTGGTCCAAATAAAGGATGAGGATCAATGGAAGACTGCATTTGACACTAAGGATAGGCATTATAAATATCTTGTAATGTCTTTTGGGTTATTTCATGCCCCTGTAGTCTTACAGCACCTAGTTAATTAAATCTTTTAAGACCTCCTCTATGTTTGTGTTGTGGTTCATCTTCAGTTTATCAAGGGTTAGTCTTCTCTGGTTGCACCTATGGTGGTCCTGACTTGTAAAGATGATGATTCCAAGAATCAACCTTCCAAAGCTGCAGAGGCTTTTGATACTCTGAAAAACATTTTCTTAGCCAGACCAGCTTTATATCAGGAAGATACTACTAAACCCTTCTACCTGGATGAACCCACCATAGGTAGCGGCACTGCAGACTGTCCTAGGCAAACGTGCCCTGTGCTTTCATAATATACTGTATTTACAACCAGAGAAAAGAATGATAGCATCAAGGATTGTGAGGTCTTGGCCATCAAGCTGCCACTGGAGGAATGACAGTATCTGTTTGAGGGTATCCACATCATCTGACCAGTTTTACCCAATCTAAAAAATCCAAATGATCTCCAGTCTGCTCAATAACGCAATCCAGGGCAAGCCCATTGGTCCTTTTTCTCTTCTCACTTTATTTCTGTCATCCAATCCAAAACTAGAGCCAATGCACTCTCCTGCTCTCTCACTCCCCATGACAGAGTCCTCCTCTGAACAAGAGCCCATTATTCCTCACTTTTTGTCACTATGTCATGCACTGCAGCACCGGTAATGGGAAAACATACTGTATGTGTCCAATGACTGTGAACATATTACTGTGAGAGAACTGGGGCACTGTGAGAGAACTGGGGACCATGAGAGTGAGCTGGGGGTCACTGGGAGTGAACTCAGAACACACTGAGAGATCTAGCGGCACAGTGAGAGAACTTGGGGCACTGTGGGAAAACTGGGGACACTGTCAGGAGCTGGGTGCACCAACTGAAAATTCAGAGTACATGTGAGCTGGAGGCAACATGAGAGTTATGGGCACTGAATAAGAACCACTGCCTATTGTGAGAAATACAATGGGGGAACCGCTGTGCAGGACTACTGGGCACTGTGATATTGATAGAATACTGCAAGGACTACTGGGTGCAGTGTGTACTGTTTGACACAATGTGACACTACTGAAATCTATAGCTGAGGATAAAAACACATTGTAATTTAATTGTGGCAAACATGTCTTCTATAAGTGGTAATGCAACCTGGTGGACTTTCTGCTCAATGTATGCACTTCTTGAAAAACCATTTCAAGGTGAATATTGTTTGAAATGTGAACAAGTTGTTTGTTTGGAAGCCCAAACAACTGGCAACACCGCAGAGCATTAACAACATGGAGAGAAGTTGGGATCTCGCTCACAAGGTGCTGGCAGAGATGACCATAGAGAATGGTGGGAATATGGGGGTGCAGGAGCTAGGGGTAAGTAGCTGGATTACAGTTCAAATGTGAGGTAGAGGGAAATGTGTTAGAGAAGTTAGTCTTGAGCTGTTACACCTCAATAAATATGCTCATTTGCTTGATTTTGGAGATATTATTTCAGGGCTAGCAGCTGGTACAGAATACATCCTCAGCCTGCTAGGGGAGTGGCTGCTCCAGTACGGATGGGGTCAATCAAATTAGTAAGGAGAGACAGATATTGGTGGTAGGATAGGAGACTAAATTATTAGAAGGTCAGGCAGGGGTAACATGTCACCGGGACAGTGATCATCAAACAGTATGTTGTTTACCGGGTGCTTGGGTTCAACACATTGTGGATAGGGAGGAAAGATTGTTGGGTGGGGCTGGGGAGGACCTAGTTGTCATCATACACTGTGACACTAATCACAAAATCAGAGGAAAATGGAGCATCCTCTAAAATAACTTCAAGGACTTAGGTGCTAAGCTGAAGAAAATGACCTCCAAGGTAGTATTTTCTGAAATACTTCCTATACTGTGAGCCACACCAAAGAGACAGAGGGAGCTAAGAGAGCTGAATAAGTGGCTAAGGAATTGATGAAAGAGACAGGGTTTGGTTCAAGGAGAACTTGGCTGACTTTCGGGTTGGTTACCAGCTATACAGCAGAGATGGCTTGCAACTAAATGGGTGGGGAGCAGCACTGTTGGGTAAGAAAATAGTAGGTTGAAATAGCTTTTAAACTAAGACATGAGGGAAGGGACCAGAAATGAATGTAACATTTAGGTGTGAGAGGATATAAGCTAGTCAGTAGGGAAATAATATAATCCAGGTCTGATGAAGTCATTTCTGTGAAAGGTTATTGCAGTTCACGATTGGTAAGGAAAACAGTTAACATTTGCACCAAATGAAAAGATATGTATACAAAGGCTAGGAGTCTAACAAACAAAATGGAGGAGTTAGAACTTCTGGCAAAACGATGGCAAAATAATTGCACTGTCTTGCACTTATTGTGGACTTGAGTTTGGTGGTGGTAGTGTCCATCTGCCCAAGGCTGGAACTTTAACCTGGTTGAATAAAGACAAGGGTCCATCCACTTAAACCTATGTGTGTATGTCATTGCGTGTCTATAATGGCTAAAACGCTGCCCATATTTTTGTATATTAAGGGAAATAAGAAACTCGTCAAGAAGTTTCTTGAATGTATCAATGCTATCAGCAGATACCACTGCCTGTTGAAGGGAATTGCACAATTTCACAACTCTTGCAGTAAAAAAAATCCCTAATAATTCTAAGATTGAACCCCCTTTCCTCCAACCTCTTGTTGTGTCCCCGTGTTCTCAATACAGTTTTCAGGTTAAACAGTTAAACAAATATTGTGATCCCCATTGATGATTTTGAAGACTGCAATAAGGTCCCCTCTTAATTGCCTCTTTTCTAAGGTGAATAAGTTTAATTGCTGGAGGTGGTCTTAATAATTTAGGCCTTCTATCCCTTTAATTATTTTTTCAGCCCTTCACTGAACTCTCTCCAGCTTGAGGACATCTTTACAGTTAGTTGGTGACCAAAACTGCACCGAATACTCTAGTGCATATATTAATGTTTTTTGTTTTAATTTTTTTTACCTAAACAAGTTCTACATAAACTTATGCCACACATAATCATGGTAGTGAAACAGGAAGGATCTCAAGTACATTTTGGAAAATTTGTGGTATAGTCAAACTTTTTCCGAACCGGAGGTTCCATTGAAGTCTATAGAAATTTCAACCATACTTCAAAAGAGTTTGTTTTACAAGCATCAGATGATGATAAATTTTGCAGAATGGGTTTTGGAAAGCACAAGGGAGTTCTGTTTGATTAGATTAGGTGGGGGGGGGGAGGGGGCGCCTTCTCTTTTAAAAATTCTACCAGGGAGATGAAAATAGAAGAGTTTGACCTGGTGGTAATCCAAGGCAGCTTAGGGAACAGAAGAAGCATATATAAGACAAAAACAGCCTTTGGAGCAGTCATTGGTTCCTTTTTTTCTTTTGGATCAGTTCTCCCAACAGCCTTTTGGAAATCTTAACCACTAAAGAAGCACTGAAATTATAATCCACATTTGGTCTTTTGAATCAGTGAAGTGCCGTCCAATTTTAAGATAATCCAAATTCTAGGATCGACTTGAGTCGTGTACCTAACCGGAAAAAGCATTCTTCATCATCAGAAGTTCAATTCTAATGCACTGTAGCTACAAGGAAATGCAGCACTCCTGGTGGCACTTTATTGAAGATTAATGTATAATCTTTATTTCATCAATTGGTATACAGCAATGTCAATAGGAAAACACCCCCACCAAAACTCCTAACCACCTAAGGGTGTTCACCCACAAATTTCCACAACTGCACACAAAATAGGTATTAACTCTATACACTCATCTCATGATATAATAATGGTTGAAAGAGCATCCCAGTCAGCTAATTCTAAGGTAAGGATGGAATTGATTAATAACATTAAGAAATAAACAGGATAAGTATTTGGCATAGAAGTTAATTTAGAGGGGTTATTTACTATGCTGCTGAAGTAAAGTGAGCCAAACCCTCTATGGATATTCACTGCAGCTGTGTACAGGTATTTTTAGCCATACACCAGCTGCATTTGGCTCACTTCACCTCCCTTCATCTAGGTTGGACAGCCTCAGCACATTCGGCTGAAATGAACAGAAGAGCCCATTCCCCTCAGCCAATGCAACATCTGGATCAGCTGAGGTGAATGATTGGCAGTGCATTCCCTGCTGTTCACCCCTATTCTCCAAGGGGCCAAACAGCAGAGAGGGAATTGACAAATGTTCAGCTTAGTATTCAGCTCAGTCATTCTGTTTGTTACCTAAGAGGTAATGAACAGAATGAAAACTGTTACTGATAAGTTGTTCTGTAACTGAAATAATCTATGAAAGTCAGTTCCTGCCTGATATGGAAGTTTTCATTGGTCTGCACACGTCACTGTGTATGAGACTGGGTGGTCTGTGGGAGTGGGATATGTATGGCCTTTATTTCCATACAGCATCTGCATGTCTTGAGCACTTGGCAGGGCAATATGGTTATATCTTCTGATAAGCCTCTCTTTATAATATCTTTTATGGCTTCTGGGTTTTGGTGTCCTAGTCTTCTGTGCTATAGGTGGATGCATTAGTTGTGTGGATTATGAGTGGCTGTTTTAACTTGTTCATCTGTAGTGAGGAGTCTGTACAGGTGTTCAACTAATGTTCCCTTGGCAAGTATTTGATTATTGTTTGAATTGTACATTCATCACCTTGGAATTGAACTGTGAGACCATTCTTAGCAAGGGTTTTCACTGATAGAAGGCTTCCTTCTGGGACATACAGTACATTTTTCAAGGGGATACCCTGCTTGTCCCCTGAAGGTGTGATGCAGTTAAAGAATCCTTGACCCTTACCTTCTGCAGTAATACCTTTCCCACTTTCACTGCTCAGCATTCAAGGTTAAACAGTTATTTTTCAGGTGACCAGTCTTTTTACAGCGAAAACATGCTTTCTTTGTTTGGCTTTGCGCTCTCTTACACCTTAAGTGCTTTCTTGTTTTCTTGGTTGTGCATATTTCTTTTCTTTTCTGTCATATTCATCAATTAATTTTCCTTTGGTGTATTCTAATGTTAGTTACTGCTCAGGTCTGATTTCTAGAGCATAATAAAAGAACTGTATGACTCTGGAAGGCTGCATAGCAGTAATGCTACCATGCTGTTATATTTGATTTCCTCTCCAATTGCATGTAGTTGTTCTATAATTTCCGGCATGGTATCAGCAGATATAGTTTACTGTTTAGGTTTGAACACTCATGTAGTTTTTGTAACGCAGTCCACATACCTTTAACAATATTCTCTTTTCTTATGTGGATGAGCTGGTCATCTTCCACTAGGAGACATATAATTGCCTTTGCTTGCCTGTTCTCGTTGTCCCATTCCACTGCAAATCCATTACTGGGTCTGTCTGTACTCAGTACTTGCCACAAGTCATCTTTGCTTAGCAGCATTTCATGCTTGTACTTTCATAGCTGGTAGTTTGTGTTGTTGAGCTTTGTGATTGCAAATTTCATATCTGAACTGCTCACCATCTTTCAGTAACTAGGATGCAGCTCTTGTTGACTTGCAGTGTTTTGTTTAGTGTCTGGGCCCATAACCTGTTGGTTATGTTTTTAGATGAAGCTCTGAGATCTTGATGAATGATGAATTAAGTTTTACTTGATTAGAAGAATATTACATCTGAATACAGCATTGTGAGAAAAACATATAGATAGAAAAAAACTGCTTCCTCTGTATCATAGATAAGCATGCACATAGAGACTAACATTGCACTACAGTGCCAACTACAGGTCAAAATAAATGTAACATCTCAGAACATTATTATATCAGTACAGTATGTGCTGTTGTATCTCCAACAACCCCAATGCCAAAAAAAATGGGGTCCCCTAAAATTCTATACCAGACCCTGAATCCAAGAAGAGGCCTGGCAGAGCAGGAAATGCCAGGCTACATGCCCTCAGCATTGGAAGGGTGCCTTTCCAGGGGGGACCGCCTAAAAAAGCACCTTTTCCCCTTGCCACCCCTACTTATAAATGATGAAGGGGTAGTTGTTAACCTGACTCATTCACCAAAAATGACACCAAATAGTACATAAAAATGCCACACCTTGAAAAAGTAATTTAATTTATCAAAAAACAGTTTTTGACAAAGTCCTTTATTATTAAAAAAAAATTATCCAACAATGTAATCCATCGTCAATCATGTTGTCCAACAATGTATAGAGCCTCATCAATCATGCTGCATGACCCCACTGACTCACCAAAATCAAAAAAGTCCTGCCACCTGCTGGCCTGTCCACTACTGCCCAACTCCCACCGCAACTCGCTCCGCCCATTTGTTTACATTCAGTCTAGACCTGCCATTATAATGTTTATTGTTCTATACACAGTCTACAGCACAGTCAGTACTCATATGTCCCATTACTACTTCTCTTGGGAGACCTAAGGGCATTAGCATTATGTGCTTGACCCATCTGTCTGCTTTTATAAATGTTGTGTATTCATACGATAAATAATATGATCTAATTGAATTAAGTACAGTATATATCTGAGGATCTTATTATTTTACAACAGCCTAGACAGAGTGCTAACATAGTTGCATAGTATTTGATTTAGAATAAAGACACAGGTCCAGTAAGTTCAACCTATTGTGTGTATGTTTTGGATTCTGCATGTGTATGCGTGTGTACGAGTCCCTGTGTGATCTTATTTTTTAAGGGTACCTGTACCCCTGTATGTTACGGTCTGTGAGCAAATTGTCCAATGCCTTTTTAATGATTCAACACTCTCAGCTGATACCACTGCTTGTGGCAGAGAGTTCCAGACCTTTACCGCTCTAACTTGTGGTTAAATCTTTTCTCCACCAATTTTAGGTGGTGGCCTCTAGTCTTTGTTATGGAGTTTACCGTAAAAAGTTTATTGCTGATGTTGCTATGACCATTGAACATTTTGTACATCAAAATCATGTCCCCCCTTAATCTCTGCACCTCCAGCGTGAACATATTTAAGTTTTGTAACCTTGTCTCATAGCTTTGGTCCTCCATCCCCTTAATTAGTTTAGTTGCCCTTTCCAGCTCCAGGACATCCTTTCTGTGTATTGGTGACCAAAATTGGACCGCATACTCCAGATGAGATCGGACCAGCGATCTATAAAGTGGCAAAATTATAGATTTGTCTCTACAGTACATTCCCTTTTTAATACAAGACAGTACTCTGCTTGTTTTGTTTGCTGCAACCTGGCATTTCAAGCTATTATTTAATCTGTGGTCTACAATGACTCCCATATCCTTTTCTATTTCTGACTTTCCATTAATGTGTATTCCTCTTGCCTATTTTTAACCCCAAACTGCATTACTTTGCATTTATCAACATTAAACCTCATCTGCCATATAGTTGCCCACTCCCCTATTTTATCCAGGTCCTCCTGTAATGTTACTTGTCAAATGTGATTGGAAGCATATCTCCAGCTAAAGAAAAAACTACCCTTGCAGTGAGGCTACTCCTGCACTGAAAGAGATAACTGCTAATGTTTGTTTAGAGGTATTCTGTAAAGAACTTTTACTTACCTGATCACCCTTCTACTCTAGCATGTGGACTGTCCCTTGGTGTCCTCACATGTAACACAGGTCCCTGCATTGTTTAACACAGGTCCCAGCATTGTTCATGGGCACAAGAGCATAGGGGGAAGAGGCTGTAGGCACTGGTTTTGGAACCTAAGGGAGTAGGGGGCAGGTAATTAAAAGTGTTTTACAGAATACTCCTAGACAAAAATGAGCAGTTCACCATTGCACTGCAGGGGTAGTTGTATTTTTGTTTTTACTGGAGATAGACTTTAAGGGTATAATGCACGGATATAGATTATACAGTATGTAGTCATCCTGTGCTACTGAATACTTTGATCTCTTTGATATATTTATGAGATCTGTGTGTGCCATGTATAGCTGACATGTTACATGTGTTAACTATTGAATAATAACTGCCCAATAAAGTATTTCCCTACATATTATCCAGATCAATCATCAAGTCACTGACATTCGCCTGAGTGACAGAAAAATGTATCCGACTTTATTCCGTATGACACAAGATGACCAGAAATATTTTACAGCAGTTATCACCTTTGTGCAGAATCTTGGGTGGAACTGGGTTGGATTAGTATGGGATGGAAGAAATGATGGTGTACCACAAGAACTAATTAGGATGATTAGACAACATGGTATCTGCATCAATTTTATTGCTGAATTCAGTACAGATCCTGCCACTAATATTCAGAGAATGATGACTATTAACAAATCAACAGCTAAGGTTGTCATAGTGTCTGGAAGTTTATCATTTGAGTTTATTGATTTTCTTGAAGGTATACCCTCTGCTAGAGAAAATATTACATTTATTCTCCCACCGTCATGGAATGGCATACTTAAAATGAATTGTTCTTCCTTTGCATCGGTGAACAGCAGCTTCATGTTTCTATGGCCATCAAAACCAATCCAAAACTTAAATATATACACGCATGGTGCTAGCTTCTCCAACTGCTTAACTGACCCGGTACTGGAGGACATCTGGATTAATTTATTTCACTGCATTTCCCCAAACACATTCAAAAATTACTTTATGCAAAAAAGGTATGGTTTTTATGCAACAACCTGCACAGAAATACAACCTATTTGGTCTACATATTCCCATTTCTTAGTAGTAGCACATTCCTATGCGCACATGGCTGTATATGTTCTAGCAAATGCCATAAACAGCATGTACATGAAAAAAAATAAACCTGAAGAAACCAGACAAGTAAGTTTGATTCATATTAGTAGTAATAGCAAATGGGCTTGTTCATGAATAGTATAATTTTTGATGGTGTCGGTTGATGATTTTGCTCATTTTGTACATGTGGAATGTTTCTTGTTAGATATTTAATCTCTATTCATGTACATATGTGTAATGGAATAATGTGGGAATAGGGGCAATAAATCTTTGAAACGTGACAAAAAAATTTCCTACTCTAACCTCCCCTATAATTATGTAAAAGAATGCTCTGGTGCGGTGGGTAGTTTTGGATGAACGAAAACTTCATGTAATGGATTGGAGGAAAGTTAGAGTGGATTTAATCTCTTTTTTCATCTCGTTTACATGAATATGGAGATTGGTCTCTCTTTTATGATATCCTCTGCCCCTTTTTCAGGTAATAACATTGGAGATACGGTCTGGATAGACTTTTTTGATCTATAGGGCACTTTTCGTTCACTCACAGAAGCCCTTATGGGCTATGGTTGTGGTGCTAGTCTGGCATTGGTTGGAGGCTTGGCTCATCTATTTTTTGTGTCTCAGTAATCAGAGTACCTCCTATTCTTCTTGAGAAAGCATACAGCAAAGCATGTCGGGGATCTGGGAGAACCCCAGTTGGAGGAATCTCTACATTTGAGAGTTTAGACTTTTTAGGGTGGTGAAATATGACTTTTTCCTCTCTTTTGGGGGACAGGGAGGTGGTAGCTGATCTATGTTAGAGGAGACTTCTTATGGATCACAAGCAATTGAAACAGACATTTTTGTAAAATATTTTAATGTTTTTTAACTTTGGAATAAAATTATTTAAACCTATAAAATGTGTGATTTGGTGCCTTACAAACCCTTTTCTTCTATTGTTGTACATACCTACGACTTGGGGTGTGGCACCATTGGACAGGGGTATCACCAACGCTCTGTAATAAAACAATATAAAGTGTATGAATGTATATCAATATTCCACTACAATACACTCCACTCTCCTCACCTGTACATACTGTCCGTTGTCATACCCTTCCACAGTCCCCTCCTATACATACTGCCTTTTGTCATAGCCTCTGAACTCCTCTCCTGTATAATTAGTATGTGGCGGATGTGGCCTCTCCCACACTCAAACACAGCACAATGAGATGTCTATGGTGTGAGATGATGTCATGGAGGTCAGATGTTGTTCTGTGGTAGTGTTTTTAATATGGGTGCGGGGTGTGATGAGATCACAGAGGAATGGACACCATATTTCTCTATTTAGAGTAACTATTGGAGAAATTGACAGTCACCAGGGTCCCCTGGGGAAGCCCTGGAAAGGGAAATGTGTTAGGAAGATGTTGCAGTATATGTTTTTCCAGCATGGGCCCAGGAATATAGTGGTGTAGAGGAAACAAAGGGCCTATCAAAACTGATGTACAACCAACGGTCTGATAAGTATACAGTAGATTAGATAGCTATGCATGCATATAGCTATTACAATCATGGTGTGGTAATGTGCCATGACATATAAGGACTAAACCCTAAACTGGGTGGACCTATGAACTGACACAACTGATCAATCTCTGTCTATTTTACAAGTATCTAAACTATATGTGACAAAAATACTCTATTCAGACTAAACTCAATGTAACTAGTGAATCATAGCAGAACAAACTACCATTGGGATTTTCTGTCACCCCACAGCACTGAGGCTGTAAGAACCTTAAACATTTATGTGTACACTGTGCACTAAGTGTGTAGTTGTCCCATGTTCTTAATCAAGAGGGGTGACACTGACATAAAGGATGGGAAATGCCATGATGCATAACATTCTACTTAGATTGTACTAAAGGGGCTAAAGGGTTGGTCTTAGATACCATGCATTGGAGACATCTGACAAGAGAGCTGTCATAATCTGCTTGATTGATGATTCATCTCTTCCTGGATAGCATTTACAAATGTCACAAAGTAACTCCTTTACCTATAATATTGTGACATTCTGGGTGCAATACTGTCGTAGTATACTAAGTGAGTTTATGGACAATCTTTTTTGGAGTTATTGGAGTTACTTTAGCAATTTTTTTATGAAAATGCCATGCAGGAAAGGTTTAAAATGTTTTTTATTCCAACACATTTACAAAAAGATGACCTTGTAACTTGAATCTAACGCCGTCATTTTTAAGCAGATTTTTATCTCAGAACTCTTATAACTGTGTATGGTAATGTTGTGTATTTATATATTTTATGAAAAGCTGCACAACTATGTGAGAAACGTTCACTACATGGACGCAAGTGGAGGCCAGATCTACTTCAATGAGAGAGGAGAAGTTACAAACGATCTTATTTTACTAAGCTGGATGTTCAATAGTAATGGAGACGTTTTTGATCGTGTATTTCCCTATTTGAAAAGAAACAACATTTTACAGGAGACGTTTTCCAATGCCAGTCAACGCGTCTACTGGAAGAAAGGCAAAGTAAGAAATCACTTGATTGTTTTCTGTTTATATCAAGGGTCAGAATTAGGGTTTTTAAGGATTTTCTATCTTTATTTTAAGTTACACTAGCAAATGTGACTGTTCACAAATAGGGTCATTTTTGGAGCCAGTGAAGGTTGTTTATTGTGTATTTTTGTGCATTTTGTGGAATATTCCTTAGCTATTTAAACACTTGAGTGCCAGCCTGTATATATCCCTTTGTTACCAGGCAATCCTCAATATTGTATGGTATATGGACCTTGTATCAGACCTATACATTCAACTTCTTGCATTTTTACCAATGCAAATCATGTTTTGTATGTTTAATCAAAAAAAAACCAACGTTTAACTTTTCACCAATGTTATAGTGAGAGCTCAGTTTTCTTGGAAGCCCCCCTTTCCAAAGCGTTCGCATACCTGGGTGTGGTAAAATGATAATCTGATCACAGATATATATAGTGTATGACATTAAATGGGACAAATTATTTCTAACTCTGAACACTGACCAGAAGTGGGATTGTTTTAAGAATACATTGCATAACGCTATTACCAAGTGCATATGATCACCTAGTAGGAGACACTAAATGAGACAACTTATTTCTATCAATGAACGCTGACGCAAAGTGGGATTGTTTTAGGAATACATTACACAATCTTATTACCAAGTGCATACCACCGGGTAACAAAAATAAAAGATGGAGACCAAAGCCTGCATGGCTAAATAAAACTGTAAAACAAAACAACAAAGAAAAGAAGCAGGCATTTAATAAATATAAGATGGAGGGGAATGCATTGTCATTCCAGAGCTACGAGGAATGCAATAAGAGATGTAAACATGAAATGCGAGCAGCTAAAATAGAGTGTGAGAAGCATATTGCCACAGTCTGCAAGAAGAACCACTAAAAATGCATCCAATATATAAACAGTTAAAAGATAAGAAAAGAGCAGGTAGGCCCAATAAAAGATGAGAATGTGAGATTAATCACAAACAACAGAAAGAAGGCTGAGGTATTAAATGTATTTTTCTCCTTAGTATACACTCAAGAAAAAGACTGGTTTCATGGAAATAAGTATGTGAGTAGCTGAGCGCATACAATACCACAGTGGTTGATGGTAGTAACAAAGACTTGAAATACTTAATGCAAATAAATTGTTTGGACCAGATAACCTGCACCCTAGGGTACTTAAAGAGTTTGGCCAGGTTATAGCAAGATCATTATCCCTCATTTTCAAGAACTCCATAATGACTGGAATGGTACCAAGTGAATGGCATAAGGCAAAGGTAACACCAATATTCAAAAAAAGTTTAAGATGTCAGCCTGGGAACTACAGACCAGTCAGTCTAACATCAATAGTATGCAAACTGTTTGAGGTAATGATAAAGGACTATTTAGTGGATTGTGTTTGTGACAAAGGTATAAGTGAAAATCAGCTGGGATTTATGAAGGACCGTTCTTGTCAGACCAACCTACTAACATTCTATGAAGAGGTGTGAAGAGATCTGGATAGAGGAAAGCTGGTGGATGTTGTGTAGCTGAATTTTGCCAAAGCTTTTGACACGGTACCACATAAATGCTTCATTTACAAGCTGAGATCTATGGGCATAGATGAAATGGTGTGTACATGGACAGAGAACTGGCTACAGGAACATGTCCAGAGTGTATTGATAAATTACTCTTTTTCAGATTGGTCTAGGGTCATGAGTGGCGTGCCCCAGGGTTCTGTTATAGGCCCAATACTGTTTAACCTGTTTATTAACGATATTGGGGATGGTGTTAACCGTGATGTTTCTGTGTTTGTAGATGATACTAAAATCGGGAGGGTAATAGACACGGACTTAGACATTATAACATTACAGGGGGACCTGGATAAAGTAGGAGAGTGAGCAACTATTTGGCAGATGAGGTTTAATGTTTAAAAATGTAAAGTAATGCATTTTGAGGTTAAAAATAGGCAAGCAGAATACACAATAATGGGTGCTCCACTAGGTAAGTCAGAAATGGAAACAGATTTGAGGGTCATAGTTGACCACAGATTGAATAACAGCATGCACAGCCAGGCTGCAAGAAGCTGAGTGAGCAGAGTACTGTCTTGCATTAAAAAGCGAATGTAATGTAAAGACAAAGCAATAATTTTGCCACTTTATAGATTACTGGTTCAGTCTTATCTTGAGTATGCAGTTCAGTTTTGGTCACCAATTTACAGAAAGGATGTCCTGGAGCTGGAGAGAGTCCAGAGAAGGGCAACTAAACTAATTAGGGACCAGAGCTATGAGACAAGGTTACTAAATTGAAACTTGTTCACGCCGGAAGTAAGAAGATTAAGAGGGGACATGATTTTGATGTACAAAATGTTTAGTGGTGATGGCAACATCAGCAATAAACGTCTTACTGTAAACTCGGTAACAGGGACTAGAGGCCACCACCTAAAATTGGTGGAGAAAATATTTAACCACAAGGGGCGTAGGGGCTCCTTCTCAGTCAGAGTGATTCAATTTTGGAACTCTTTGTCACAAGCAGTGGTATCTGCAGATAATATTGAATCATAAAAAAATCAATTAGATACCTTCCTCACCTTCCTTGGATGACCAGTGAAATGTCTTCAAGAAAAATACAGCAAGTCCAGTTGCCTTGACTTATTTTTTAAAGATATACCATGACCTGGATGAATGAGAATCTACACAGACATACGGCTGAGTTGTTCGACTGCTGTACAAGCCATTGTGAATAGATCGTACAGCAGCCCTTCAGTTCGGCTGAACCAAAGGCCTCCGGTGGTCAAGGTGACCCGAACGATTAGCCGAAGCTACGGCTATATCCTTCTGTTCCTTTGTGAATAACTCTCTTAAGAAAACATTTTTGGGAAATGCAATAACTATCTAAAACAACACAAGGAACATTTTGTACTCACAAACTTTTTTCTTACAGATTTGCTTAAAACCTATTACAAACTAACTTACATATCCAATTACTTGGCTTATCCATGTCAGGATTACCACAACTTCTTTCCAATCCCCAATGGACAGAACAACACAGATCGCCACGGTTACTAAGAAAATGGATGATGCTTGCAGAAAATGTTATCATTATTCTCATTCTTTCCATTTGTAATTAAAATGGTTATTAACGTTTATTAATCAGTAGACCTTAAGTAATCTCTAACGTATACTTGTTATTTTGTGGTTCACAGTAAATCTTAATTTGGAGCTTTTTTAGTTTCCTCATCCATTCATAGTTAGTATTCATATTTAGTGGGGTTTCTTATTGTTTTACTCTCTGTTAAGTATTTCTGTGGGATTTGGCCATATAGGCTACAACGGTAACTTTTTTTACATTATCTCATTTAATACGAGCAGATTTATAAATCCAGAAATTAAAAGCAATTAGTACTGAATGAAAGTTGAAAAAAATTGTAATTTAAATTTTCCTCCAGGAAATACACTAGTAACATAGGGATTTAGATATTTAACAAAGGGTTAATGTCAGGATTACTAAAATAATGTACCTCACTAAGTCCTTTCCTTTGTCTCTAAATACCAACTCTCAGACTCTACAAGTTTACACAATTTGTGACAATATTTTCTTTTCTGGACCGTCCACTTTCATACCACTCAAATGAAGATGTCTGTTGGGTCTGCCACCAGGATGTCATCTATTTTTTCTAAGTTTCTAAGTTTTGTAACTTGGTTGTGGATCTTCCGTGGCTGCAACACACTCCTCAGGGATCGGTTGGTCTGCCTTACATCTGTTATCATGTGGAGACCCTTGCCATTCTAGATGTCTTGCCAAGGTGTCCCTATCTAAACCAAGTATTTTGACTGAGGCCTCTTTCCTTGTGTCTTACCATTATGCTGACAATTTAGATTTTATTTTAGCAATATATGGATCAACTTCCTCCTTATAGGCCTTAATATTGTGCTATTAATTTGATTCCTGGGTCCAGCATCCCTAGGGGTCCCTAGATCCCTAGGGGCTAGGTTTGTATCCACTTAGCCTACCCAAGACCAAAGCAATGTCAAACTACATTGCTGATCATCTACGATAGTGGTTTATCCAGAGGCCCACCCATGAGTTGATCTTTCCTTTGTTGAGAAAAAGATGGCTCACACGGACCCTGTATCAACTTTTGCAGACTGAATACAATTATGGTTAAAACCAGTATCCACGGCCACTCCTCACAGAGTTGTTTATCTCTGAGGAGCTAAGATGTTTTTAAAGCTTGACCTGTCGACATGTGTTGACATCTTTCGTGACCTCCTTTACATATGAGGCTATTTATTTGGAGGACATCCTCATCTTTTCTCCAGATCTTTCCTCTCATAGATAGCACATCCACACAGTTATTCAACTTCTTTGTGACAATGGACTTTACACTAAAGAGGAAAAATGTGTTTTCCTGAAGTACTGTTCCTAAGCGACATAATTTCAAGAATGGTCTCTTCGTGGGTCAAGAAAAGGGGACAGCAATTAGCAACTGGCCTCAACGCTACTTAACACTTTCTGGATTCTCTCAACTTTTGTCACAAGTTTATTAACAAGTACTCCTTGCTATTACAGCACTTGCTCAGAAAGATGCCTATCCAAAGAATTGTCCACTCACTTCAGTAGAAGTGTTTAACGCTCTGAAGCAAGCCTTTCTTTCTGCTCTGCTCCCATAAGGCCAGACATGTCCAAGTCCTTCTTCATTGAGGTCGATGTCTACTTTGTGGGACTTGGGGCTATTCTTTTCCATTCACTCATTGGTGCTAGGTGTCTCCGCACCTTCTCAAAGAAATGCTTGCTGGCAGAGAAAAACTATTCCATGGAGATGGAGAGCTTCTTGCATATGTACTAGCTAGGTAGCTATACCTTTTGGAAGGTAGTAAACTATTTTATTTTCAGTCTAATAGCATCACAGGGGTGTGTTTTGTTAATCCCTAAGCATGTGCAATGCAAAAGTAGGAACCACATTGAATATCTCTGATCAGCCAGTTGGTATTGAAGGGAAGGAAACTCTGTTTAATGTATGGGGGTTCACAGTTCCTTAATTAAGAAAGATATTCATCCAGTGGAGTGTGTCATAGACTCTGGTCTGCTGAATCACTGGTATAGAAGATTTTCCATTACTTGCCTATCTCTAACTGCTACTTTATATTTTCCTGTATGTACAAGATGCCAGAATCCAGATGTAATGACAGGTGTCCTCCCGGGTACAGGAAGGCTCCCAATGGACAAATACAAATCTGCTGCTATGACTGTATTGCATGTTCTGAAGGGGAGTTTTCCAATGTGACAAGTAGGAAAGGCTAAAAGACAGTAATCTAAAAATAAATTGTTTAATTAAATCTGACGAAAACTGTAATCTTAGTTGTGCTTGAATTCTAAAGGATGGATAGAGGAGTCCTGCATTGCTCTGATTTCGGGTCACATGACAAAATACCAGCATATTAGTTCTCATGACCTATAGTAGTGTTTCTTTGTGGGTAATGATGTCATCAGAGCCTTCATTTACTCTTACTAAGGATCCAGTGTAGTGCTGTCCTGGTTTCAACCCTTGGAATTGCCTCACAGATAACAAATAAGTTTGAGCACCAAATCCCGAGACAGAATTAATGGTCATATTTAAGATAGATGTTAGGACAGGCATGTGTAGTCACAGAACCAAACAGAAGATCAAGGGGGAATCAGACTGAGAATTAAAAAATGGAATTCAAGTTGAATCATAAGCAAGGTGGTTATGATAATAAGTTATAGACATAAGCTATAGACAGGAAGATTTCTCACCAAGAACAACAAATGCCACCTATCCTGCAGCCCCAGTCACATCTCCCAGTCTCTGTACAGAGGAGCTTACACTCTAATGTCCCCTCACAGTCACACTATTAATATTATACATGTATATAGCTCTGACATATACTGCAGTGATGTACAGAGAACAGGGAACCAGTTACATCAGTTCTCTGTATAGAGAAGCTTACACTCTAATGAAAAATGGTAACAGCTGTTGGGGGACCACAAATCCCAGCAATATATTTATACAGCAATGCAGAACAGTATATTAATTTGATTCTGGGCTCAGTGAAGCACTGGACGCAGGGCTTAGTAACGCGCTGGACGCAGGGCTTAGTGACATGCTGGATGCAGGGCTTAGTGACGTGCTGGACGCAGGGCTTAGTGACGCACTGGACACAGGGATTAGTGATGCGCTGTATGCAGGACCCATCAGAGAGTGACCCTGCAGAGCCCACCATAGATGCTGCATAGCCTGAGACTCTCTATGGTGGGCTCTGCAGGGGTCTCAGGTGGGCTGGTCAGGGCTACTTCCCCTCTCTCCCTCCCTCCAAGCTCCTCTTACCTGCTCCTGGTGCCTTTACACCTGGCCTCCTCTGCCGCCGGACTGGCTGGAAGTGACGTGATGTCACTTCCGGCAGGTCTGACATCAGAAAAGCAGCGGTGCTGATGGGGCCCCAGCCTGTCTTGAAGCCGCTGGATCGGCAATACTTGGACCCTTTGCTGCTAGGGCCAGGCCTCCTCGGGCACTGTGGGGCCCGGCCGCCTCCTCGCCTTTCATCATCAGCCAATTAATGTGGTGGGTTTCTTTAAGCGTGACTTATTTGAGGATCAGGGCCGCCATCAGGGGGGTACAGCCGATACTCATGTAAGGGGCCCAGGACCCTTACATGAGTATCGGCCGTACCCCCCCGATGGCGGCCCTGATCCTCAAATAAGTCACACTTAATGAAACCCACCACATTCCACATATCAATACAGACAGAAGGTGTTTGCACGCATGATTGGTGAAATTAAATTTCCTTTTTTACCTATAGAGAAAAAGCAAGGAAAAAAATACTTCCAATGACTTCAATTGCTTGTTGTTGTATTAGTAGAAAGTCTAATTGTTGCAACTCTAAAACAGTCTTCTGAATTTCTTTTTTCTTTTTTAAACCACACACATGACAAGCAATAAACACATTATAATACATAGAATTGTATGTTGATCGTCTGATTCTTCTGATTGCTGTTTAGAGCTCAAGAAGGAATTTTCTTCTAAAGTTTAATAAAATAGTGCAAACCTTTCACGTATTTAGTGATGAGAAAATGTTGACCACTCGAAACAAAAAAAACAAAAAAAACCCCAAACAGTTCACCTGAACCCTCTGAAGTCTATGGGAGGTGAATCTTATACATTTTGCTGCCCTTTTCAAGGTCAGTTTGAAAGATTTTGGTAAAAAAAAGGTCATGATAGATGAACACTGCCATAGACATTCATCAATGCAATTTTTTTAAAGTACTGTCTAGTGGGTAAAGGGGTCTTTCAATAATGCTTAAAGGGCCACATTAAAAATACATAATTCCTTTAACCCCTTCACGACTGAGCTTGTTTTTAGTTTCTGTTCGTAAATGACTGAAGCACTTTTAAAATATTTGCTGTGTGATTCTTCCACGTCAGTAATATACTTTCTTACAAAGTGCACCAACACATATTATATATTGTTTTTTAGGTGGACAGATAGGGATATATATATATTTATATCACATATGTGTACCGAACGCCTCACTTAGGATAAATAAAATATTAAAAAAGAGGAAAAAACTTAAAGAAAACACTTTTTCCCAGTTTTGATTTGTAGAATTGTTTTACAAAAACAGCACAGCTAAAAAAAAACACGCAATAAATACATCAATTTATTTGTCATTTATTTGGAAAAACCTCACATTCCTAGGACTTTAGAAATGTTTCTGTACTACTTGGCCTAAAACTAAAACCTAACATTGTAATCTTTTTTCTCTTAAAGCTAAAAGCAGAAAAAGAAGATCTACAGTATCACTAGTCTGAAAAAAAAAATCAGTATTTTAAGTCTCATAGATTAATTATATGGATGAAAAACTGGGATCTCCAGTAGTAAGACTTAGGGGTCTATTCACAAAGCTGCCGAAGGATCTGGCCGTAGCTTCGGCCGATCCTTCGGCTAGCTTCGGCCCCAGGAACCCTTCGGTACAGGAGTTTTTAATTTTTTTTTGTTTACAGCAGCAGAGCCGCCGGACAATAGGAAACTATTAGGCGGAGCTAGCTGTCACTGCTAGCTCTGCACAATCGTTTTCTATTTACTTTTTTCTACTTTTTTCACTCTTTTTCTGTTCTGCTCGGTGCCTCTGAGGGACCGAGCAGAACAGCCGAGCTGAATGCCGCTCACTGCTGTTCGGGATCTTTCAGAATAGCCCGAACAGCAGTGTGAAGCCTGCCGGAGGTTCGGCTCAGCCGATCCAGATGTTGGATCGGCTGAGTCGTACTCCTTCTGCACTTCGGATCAGCTGAAATCAGCCGTACCAGACTGAAGTGAATAGCCGAACAGTGTTCGGCTCACTTCACTTCTGATCGGTCATTCACTCGGCTGCCCTCGGCAGCTTTGTGAATAGACCCCTAAGTGATCTGTGCAAATCCTTTGTTAAGTGACTCTGAAATAGATTTGTGTAAGTACTTTTTTAATAGATAGAGATTGTTTTCTTAGAAGAATGTAGAGAAATGAATCAATGCATTAGGAATGATTTATTATTGAATAATTATAAGTGTTGTTCAGAGTAGACCAAAAAATGAAAAAAAAAAAAGATCAGTGTGATTGTAAGATCCTCATGATAGATATAGCAGATGGAGGAACTCAGGTACAATGATATACTAATTGGATTGCCTTCTCTATATAAAGAAAACATTCAGATGAAATGTAAATATTCTTATTTCCTTCATATGATTCAATAAAATATCTCCCTATGAGTGCAGTGTAATAAGTACTGATCCGCTAATCGAACTCCTTCTGCACTTCGGGTCAGCCGAACATGCTGAGCATGTTCGGCCGACCTGAAGCCATGTGAAGCAAGCCAATGTACGGCTGATTTCAGCCGATGTACGGCTGAAATCAGCTGTACCAGTCTGAAGTGAATAGCCGAACAGTGTTCGGCTCACTTCACTTCTGATCGGTCATTCACTCGGCTGCCCTCGGCAGCTTTGTGAATAGACCCCTAAGTGTCACACTTAGTGACAGCGACATATTTTGAACATCACTGTCAGGAGGGGGGTTAAAAAAATTAACCCCTTATGGTGAAAAACAAATCAACTGCAGATTGTCATTGTAAGGGGATAATTTTTATACAAATGATAGTATAAAATATATTTAAATGTATAATTTTCATTTGTTACATGTATTTATATTTGTTACATTTATTTTTTATTTGTTTACACTTTATTTTTTTACATTTTGACTATTTTTAAAAAACATTTTTTAAATTTTTATTTTATTTATTTAATTATATCAAGCAGGCATTGTGAATGAAACTCACTATTACTGCTTGATAAATTAATTAATCAGTTTTGGTTATTATTAGGCCCCATTCACACTGAGCGACATGAAAATTGCGCGACTTTGAGCGATATTGCGCGACGAGCGATATTGAGCGATATTGTGCGACATCGCGCAACTTTTTCCTATTGGGCAGTATGCAATCAGGAGCAATATCGCTCAAAATCGCTCGAAAAAAGGGTCATGTAGGAGCGACAAGCTACCAGCGGCGAGCTACAAGCGATATTGAGCGACGAGATGTGAACAGCTCCAATGAAATGGATTGGAGAAGCTACATAGAGCGATATCGCGTGAAAATATGAGCAATATCGCTGCAAAAATCGCTCGATAAATTGATCAGTGTGAATGGGGCCTTAGGCTGCTTCAAACTTAAGAACAGCCAATTATTAGTGACACTGATCCTGCAGCATAACAGCAAAAAGTTTCCCAGCACACTCACCAGCCAGCATGCAAAAAAACTTGTCTAACTGCTAGGTTAAAAACTGCAGAATACGTGAAAGCAACACCGACTATATAGTGTGGTCCTAACTCTAAACTATGAGAGTCTCCATTTTGGAGCACATGCAGCAAAAGATAGAATTGGGTGCAGGTTTGTCAGTAGGCAGCCAAACCCCCTTAAAGGTACAGGAACACACAAGGGCACATCACAATGGCAGCTGAGACCCCCAGTGTGTCACTTCACCAAATCAGTCAAGCAAAACAAATGGCAAACACACTCATCAACTCATAACCAGCTTCAAAGCATGGTGCACATGGAAGGGCTTTATACCCTACAACAGCAAAAAGTTTCCCATCACACTCACCAGCCAGCATACAAAAGAGTTAGGACCACACTATATAGAGGTGACTTATTGAGGCAGTGCGGCTTTTACATATTCTGCAGAAGACGTGTATCTAAAACCTCTGTTTTTAACATTAGCAGTTAGACAAATTTTTTTGCATGCTGGCTGGTGAGTGTGCTGGGAAACTGATGACTGCATTTGCCATTTGTTTTGCTTGATCCTGCAGCATTTCAGGATCAGATGTCACTAAATGTTTTCTGATCATTCCAACAACGATCAGAAAACTGCAGCATTGTTTCAGGAATAGAAACATTATGGGGTCTATTCACTAAGCTGCCATAGGCATAGTGAATGACCGAACTGAAGCATAGCTGTTCGGCTATTCACTTCAGGCTGGTACGGCTGATTTCAGCTGTATATCGGCTGAAATCAGCCATACATCGGGTGGCTTTGTGTGGCTTCCCGAAGTGCAGAAGGAGTTCGACTCAGCCGATCCAACATCTGGATCGGCTAAGCCGAACCTCTGGTAGGCTACTCGCTTATGTTCGGTCTATTCTTATAGATGCCGAACAGCAGTGAGTGAATAGCCGAATGCCGCTGAACGGCATTCGGCTCGGCTGTTCTGCTCGCTCTCTCTGTGGGACCGAGCAGAACAGAAAAATTGTTTAAAAAGTAGAAAAATAAAAATAGAAAACAATTGTGCAGAGCTAGCAATGACAGCTAGCTCCGCCCAACAGTTTTCTATTGGCCAGCAGTTCTGCTGACGTCAAAAAAGGAAAAAAACAATTTGGCCATAATAATAATGCATTGCTAGATTCCTATTGGCTATTTCAAATCTATTGCAAATTGAAATTAGCCAATAGGAATCCAGCAATGCATTCCTATGGTGATTTTTTTTTTTCTTTTATTCTGACACGGCTTCATGTCAGAATAAAAAAAAAAAAGAAAAAGCAGTGTTTCTCTCCTTGGCGTCCGGGAGCGGGAGACTCCCGGAGCGCACGGGAGAGTTAGGCTGTCTGGAGATCAGTGTCGGAAAACGGAAAAAAGACACAGTGCTTTCTTGGGAGTGTGGAGTGTGTGTGAAAACGGCCGATGGGGATTGCTGCTCTAAAAACAGCAGTGTTTTTTATGAGATGTGATGCAATAAAAGTGACAGAAAACTGGGGAAGAACGTGCACGTGGCGGTGGTGGAGGATCGCGCGTTTCGAGGTGATCCTCTTTATCAAGCTCAAAAAACACCGCTACCAAGACTAGAGGCAGCCTCTCCACTAGTCCCTCAACACACACAGCACTTAGTTTAAATTGGTCTTTCCTTCATTCATCCTTTCACCCCCGGGATACACCGAATATATCTCACATTGCTAGAACCCCTCCGGGGGCCCCCCTTACCAGGACTTTCGGCTCCTCAAGTAAGTTTCTAATTCTTTGTCTTTTAATATTTCGTTTTTTGATAATTTTTTGTCGTTTTTACCTGTAACACACAGACACTGGTTGTGCCTACACCTTTTACACTCCCAGGATTTGCGCTCTCATTTGCCTCATTTTTATGGTAACCAGGGACGCTGATCTCTCTGCAAGTGGCCGGAGCCAGCCGTAAGATCACGGCTGGCTCCGCCCAGTTGTAAGAAGCCAATGGCCGGCCGCTCGACCAGCTTCGGCTTTCAGCGCGACTCAGCCGAGGCATATGCCTTTGGCTCGACTGAGCCGCTCGGCCAAGTTCGGGAGCTGTACGGGCTACAGTGAATAACCCGTACAGCAGCCCTTCAGTTCTACTGAACCAAAGGGGTCCTGGGGCCGAAGCTAGCCAAAGGATCGACCGAAGCTACGGCTAGATCCTTCGGCTACTTCGTGAATAGACCCCTGTGTTTCTATTGCTGAAAGCTAAACAAATAAAATAAAAAGCCGGTATACATCAGGATTTCCAGATCTATACCAGCTGTCAGAGTGATGGCAAAAGCTGCAAATGCAGCTCTGCTATCACTGTCAGACACTCCTGAAAGGCATCGGGTGTCTGAAAAAGGTTAAGTCTTTCATTATTGGATGCCTCTATACTGAGACATCCATTAATGAATGTTAACCAACCGCTGGTTAACCAGCATTGCAGAGCCGCAAAAAACTTGTCACGTACAGTGTACGTGGCCAGTCATTTGGGCACTTTGTGGGTGGTGGGACATACAGTGTACATCTCCTGTCATGAAGGAGTTAAATAAAATGCTTGAGGAATGACTTATACCGGCATAGGAAGTGTAGCACTTGTGCAACGTATTCCAGCAAAAGTGATATTTAAAAAACAACTAATGCTGCCAATTGATATTTCCATTCTCAGCTGGCTTATGTTCTTGAACGAAGTGGCCATTGGATTCCGGGTGATGGCTTCGATCACATGTTGTCATAATTTTATGATGGTCAATGACAGCAGACAGCATCACTGGCTGACTTGTTTACATTCAGCTAAGTCCAGCAGTTAAGAATCCTTATCAAGGATTAGGGTTTGGCATGGACACACCACTTTTTAATTTTTTGTGGCATGTCCGTAGGATAAAAGCCGTACGGGCCAGTGTGCGGAAGCGCACACTGCCCGTTCGGCATTGCGGTCATCGGAAGCCCGCCCCTCAGGGGGCGTGGCTTGCGATCATCGCAAGTACGATCTGCCTATGCAACATAGGCAGATTGTACATTTTTTTAAGTACCTTACAACCATCGCAAGACAAAAGTCTTGCGATGGTTGTAAGGTGTGTGCCCAGCCTTAGGCCCAACGTTAAGAAAGTTAAGGCCTTGCTAGTGAACTGAAGCTTCCTATAACCACAGAAAGAAGATTCTCCTTTTCATCATTGTAAGTTTATACAGTATTTTAGAAGAAGGCATCAGAAGCATTGATACTTCTTAACATGTCTTTGCTATGACTATGTTGGAATGTCACAGGTGAGGAAATGATTGAGGAGATCCCACCTCTGCAGTCTTGAAATGTTAGAATTCAGCAAATCAGTGACAACTTTACCCAGTATAAAAAGTTTATGGTGATGATGGCAATCCATTTAAATGATTTCCTCTGCTATATTAATGTTATGTTTTTTTCATTGCAGATAGTGAACAGTGCTTCAAATGTCCAGATGATGCGTGGCCTGATAAAAAGAAGGAGAAATGTATTCCAAAAATATGTGAATTCCTATCATATGAAAATGATGTTTTGGTTTATATTTTCTCATTTGCATCCATACTGTTTTCAGCTGTGACATTATTTGTATTAGGAAATTTTATTCATTACTGGGACTCCCCAGTAGTGAAAGCCAATAACCGGACTGTGAGCTTCATTCTCCTGACCTCCATCTTACTGAGCTTCCTCTGTGTCTTCTTGTTCCTTGATCGTCCTGTGGATATAACCTGCATGCTGAGACAAATGTCATTTGGGGTCTTCTTCTCCATCGCTCTCTCTTGTGTTCTGGCCAAGACCATCACAGTCTGCATTGCCTTCAAAGCCTCCAAACCTGGCAGTTATTGGAGGAAGTGGGTGGGAGAGAAGATTTCTAATTCTGTTGTCATAATCTGCTCCTCTGTCCAAGTTCTGATCTGTGTTATTTGGCTGTCACTGTCTCCTCCCTACCAATAGTATGACATGTACTCTTATCCTGAGAAGATCATCATTCAGTGTAATGAAGGATCTGTTATCGGGTTCTTCTCTTTGTTGGGTTATATGGGACTTCTGGCAGCTGTGAGCTTTGTTCTGGCTTTCATGGTTAGGACCTTACCGGACTGTTTTAATGAGGCCAAGTACATCACCTTCAGCATGCTGATGTTCTGCAGTGTCTGGATTGCCATGATCCCGGCCTATCTGAGCACCAGTGGGAAATACATGGTGGCTGTGGAGATATTCGCTATACTGACCTCCAGTGCTGGATTATTAGGATGTATATTCTTCCCTAAATGTAAAACTATTCTTTACAAACCTGATCAGAACACAAGGCAAGGTATAATGCAGAAAATGAATCTTTAAAACTCTACAGAGGGACAATAATTATATGTGAGTTTTTTTCTATTTAAAAAGATAGCTAACATAGGTAACATGTGCATTATCTGTAGGTAATCAGCAAAGGTTGTGAATATTTTTCAGATAGTTGTGCTAAAGAAGCTGGGTGGAACATAAACAGAACAATATTTATTTTGGATAGTTACAGATCTGCTAATGTTTTACTTGCATAGATTTCAGTACATTGATCTGTCTGATATTGGAGGATTTGAGACAATCATGTTTATGAATTGTATGATCTCTGCAGATTGGACAGATTTCCATGTCTATATTCAGAAGGATCAATTAGCGGATCAGTACTTATTACACTGCACATGCGCTCGACTGAGCCGCTCGGCCGTGATCGGGAGCTGTACGGGCTATTGTGAATAGCCGTACAGCACCCCCTCGGTTCTCCTGAACCGAAGGGGTCCTGGTGCCGAAGCTGGCCGAAGGATCGGCCGAAGCTACGGCCAGATCCTTCGGCAGCTTTGTGAATAGACCCCTTAGATTTATTGTTCATTAATTAAACATTTTTAAAGAGAAATTACTGACATGAAACACAGGCCATGAAAAACACACAGTGTGTGTGTGTGTGTGTGTGTGTGTGTGTGTGTGTGAAGGCTGATCCTGGAGATGTCCTTGTGTATGTGTCCTTCTGTTTGTGGCCTGCCATGCATTGGTTCTGGTCTGAGGTCTGTCGTGTGTTGGTTATGGTCTGAAGTCTTTTGTGAGTTGGTTATGGTCTGCAGCCTGCCTTAAGTTAGTTCTGGTCTGAGGTTTGTCATGTGTTGGTTCTGGTCTGTGGTTTGCCATGCTTTGGTTCTGGTCTGTGGTTTGCCATGCTTTGGTTCTGGTCTGTGGTCTGCCCACATTGCTTCTGGGCTGAGGTTTGCCATGCGTTGGTCCTGATCTGAGGTCTGTCATGCATTGGTGCTGGTCTGTGGTCTGCTGTGCATTGGTTCTGGTCTGAGGTCTGATCTGCATTGGTTCTGGTCTGAGCTTTGCTGTGTGTTGGTTCTGGTTTGCAGTCTGCTGCGCATGTCTTCTGGTATGAGGTCTGCTGTGTGTTGGTTCTGGTGAGAGGTCTGATATGTGTTGGTTCTGGTCTGTGATCTGCCATGCATAGGCACTGGTTTGCAATGTGTCGGTTCTGCCGTGCATTGGTTATGGTCTGCTGTTTGCATTGCATTGGTTCTGGTCTGCCGTGGGTTGCTTCTGGTCTGCGGTCTGCCATGCATTGGTTCTGGTCTGTGGTCTGCCGTGCATTGGTTCTGGTCCTTGATCTACTGTGTGTTGGTTCTGGCCTGCAGTTTGCTGTGCATTGGTGTTGGTCTGCGGTCTGCAGTGTGATCATTCTAGTCTGCGGTCTGCTTTGCATTGGTTCGGGTCTGCAGTCTGACGTGCGTTGGTTCTGGTCTGTGGTCTGCTGTGTGTTTGTGCTGGTCTGCGATCTGCTGTGTGTCTGTGCTGGTCTGTGATCTGCTGTGTGTTGGTGCTGGTCTACGGTCTGCAGTGTGTTGGTTCTGATCTGTAGACTGTCATGCATTGGTTCTAGTCATGGGCAGACTGACCATTTGCAGGCCTTACCACATGCATCTGAGGAGAGTGGGGGGAGACAGGGTTTTGCATACTGAAGTTTGATATGCACCATCACACCCGCACTCTTGTCCTAGATTATTCTGTTCCACCATCAATTCTCCTGCTAATTCTCCTGCACTTCACCGAGGAAAATTGGCAGAATTGAAGAATCTATAAAAATAGCCAAACCAGAAAAAAATCTGCATTTAGTTCACTTTCCATATTGCCTATATTGTTCTAGATTTTTAATCTTTCCTGTCAATTCCCCTGCAATTCACTTTTTAGTGAATAGACCGGCTTTTTTGGAAATTGTGTGGAAAAATAATTTCTGTAACACAAGAATGTATATTTGGGTGGGGCTTGTGGGTGGGTGGGGTTTGTATATGGGCAGAGCACAAGCGGCCCAACAATCTCATATTGCCCAAGGACCCCATATGTTGTCAGTCCGCACCTGAAAATGAGTCAGATTATTCAGAGTTTACACCAGTGATGAGAGATAGATGGCAGGAAGGTCTCACTAGAGGGAGACTAGAAGCAGAGGAGAACTGCTGGGGCATATAGTTCTGTGATTGGAGAGTGCTGGTATTTGTAGTTCCTTCCTAGCTGTGAACTGTTGTCCGCACGAGACGTCCCTTTGTTCACTCACCGTGGACCCATTACTGTCTGTGACTTGTGCGGACCTGAAGCTGTGGCCAGTCCTCCAGGACTTCTCCTGCTCACCCAGGAGCCTCTTCTACACTCCTCATTTTTTGCCCCTGCTGGATGCTGCCTGCTACCTGGTGTACCTGACGCTGCAGCCAGGTCACCCTGGACCTTCACCTTTCCCCAGGACCTTTTGATTTCCTCCCAGTAGGAGCCTGCAAGCCTGAATCTGTGGATCACCCTGCCTGGATCTCTCTCCCACAAAACTACCCAAACAGCTGCCCAGTGTTGGATGCCTATGCTATGAGATGCTTAATCTATGTCTTCTGTCCCTTGCTGTGCCCGTGTCTGCTACCTTATGAACTGCTGCCCTAGGAACTGTTGCCCTAGGAACTGTTGCCCTATGAACTGCAGCCCTATGAATTGTTGCCTGTGAACTGTTAGCCAGTGTCCTTGCTGCTGAACCCTTGTTGTGCCTGGAGTGCCCTGTGACCCTGGATCTAATTTTTGCAATCCCATATTGTATGTTGAGTCTGTGGGTCTGTACCACACCTGCTACAATAAAAATGCACAAAATATATAACTATTGTGTCATTGTGTATTTTTACCAAGTTATTACTGCTAGTTCCGCTGATAAAAACAGGATCAGTACCACTTGAGAAAAAAAGCTAAAACTATATAAAAAGATGATTTAAAAAAAAGAAATAAATCAGATTGGGTGATGATGTGTGTAAGCCAATCTCGTTGTATGCATTGTTTGAATATGATTTCACTGAGGCTCCCAGTGAAAATCATGCAATTCTGTAACATCAAATAAAGATTTATGTCTTCCATCATTTAAAGGATTTGTGTGTTTTTATTGTAACCCTCAAAGCTGCTTTACCCCCATGACAATGCCTGGCGATTCATGCCTTCTCTTTAACAATAGCCCTGCAAATGGCCAGAACTGAATAACAAGATTAATTCTATAGATGTCAATGGGAATCACTGCAAACTTTTGGGTTCCAATTTTCAGCATGATTTGTAGAAGTTTACATGAATTGAACCCAGGTCTGTTCAATCATCACTAATACTTATATATCAGGCTTCATAGTGCAGCAGAGCTATTGTAGATATTTTATTCTGTAAGTGGTTTTGTCTTAGCTTTTGTTCTGTAGCCTTTGATGGTAGTTTCCTGACACACAAGGCCACCAAATGGAGAATCTACACATATTTTTTATGAAACACACTCTGAAAATGCAACATTTTAGTCTGTGACTAAATGGTGTGGGATATAAGCGGAGGCAGTACTACCGGAATTTTCCTCATTGCAAGGGAGTCCAATTTTTCAATGCTAGTATTGCTGAACTGGGTCAAGTCAGATTTTGTTCTCTGATATTTAATTGTCATAGAGCAAATGTGGTCCAAATATTTTTTTAAAAAGGTCTAGATGTATACAAGGAAAGTATAGAATGAAAGGGGCTCTACTGAAGAAGTTATCAGAGAAAATAGTATTTGGTATTATATTATTAGTATTATACTCAAATATAATACTCGAATAATTAGAATATCGTGCAAAGTTCATTTATTTCACTAATGCAACTTAAAAGGTGAAACTAATATATGAGAGAGACTCATTACATGCAAAGCAAGATAGTTCAAGCCGTGATTTGTCATAATTGTGATGATTATGGCTTACAGCTCATGAAAACCCCAAGAACCCCAAATCCACAACCATAAAAAAGTAGAATATTACATGCAATCAATAAAACAAGGATTGTACATAGAACAATATCGGACCTCTGAAAAGTACAAGCATGAATATGTACTCAGTACTTGGTTTGGGCCCCTTTTGCAGCACTTACTGCAATTACTTTTGCACGATATTCTAATTATTCGAGTTTCACCTGTAAGTGACAACCAACCAGATTTACATTTGACATTGTATCCCACAAATGGTTAATTTACAAACTAAGGCCTATTGGTGTGGATATGATTGTGTGTACATGGATAGAAAGCTGGATTCAGTATCAGGTGGTACATGAATTAGTCTCTAAGTGGTCTAGGGTTGTTAGTGGTGGGCCCCAGGGTTCTGTCTTGGGGCCATTGTTGTTTGATCTGTTTAGGAGTAGTGATGAGCCGAATACCCCATGTATGGTTCTAATTGAAACTTTTGAACATGGAAAACAGTTCTAATTCGAAATCAGAACTCAATGTAAGTCTATGGGACCATAATTCTGAAAATCAAATGTCCCCATTTTGAGTGCCTTATATGCACGTTATTGGCCATAAATGGTGTATTGGGATTTGGGTAAGCCCTGGCGGACATGTGTAAAAAAAAAAATAAACACTTTAAAAAAATACAGTTTTTAAAGGATCAGTGATTTTTAAATAACTTAAAGGGTAAGTATAAAAATTAAAAATTCCTTCAAATATCATGCCTGGGCGGTCCCCTTAAATTGCCTGTAAAGCGGCACAGCTGTATGATGTAGAGAACCTGCTGCATCAAAAATTTAATTTATAAAGAAAAAAATAACATTTCAATTGCTGGTAATTTGTTTTCCTTTAATCTTGTAAACAACAGCTTGGGGAGGCAGCCTGTATAAAGAAGACAGTTATAGGACACTTGGAACAAGGTTAGAGTTTTTGGGGATAAATTCTGGTGTCTCTTCTGCAGACGTTGGATGAAAACAGCAGGTGCTTTAAAATTGGGCCTTTAGTGTTGGTGGTACCTTCACACCGTAACCCTTCAGAGTTATTTTTGACGAGTGCAGGATTGGACCCTGCTCTAAAAAATCTAATTATGTATACCTGTCACACAGGTGTGGAAAAATTGGCCTTTTTCCATCACAAATGACAGTCCCTGGTCAGCTGCTTAATCTCAAGACTGACTGCGGGTGTTGGGTAATGCTATTGACCAAATATGGACAATGATATCACCCGGGATCCCCTGGCTGCTTTGTCTACAGAGCAGGCAGGGAGAGGTTCTGCCAGCAGTGGTAGTTTTTATATTTTTAATGCCACTTTTCAAGGAGTTCTCTGTACTTCTCTGTGCGCAACCTTCGTACTCTGTGTACAACTTCATCAGCAGGTTTAAGGCATCCCCAAATCTTTAAAGGAAATATTTTTAATATTGCCCTTTAAGTCATATTCAAAGGCCATTCTGCCCACATAACTTTATTTTTAAAATTGTTTTTGGTACCCATGTCAGCTTTATCTATGTCCTATTGATTTCAATGGGTTTCACAACTATGTTCAGCATTTATAGATTTCAGGCTGAGCTCATGGATTCATTAACTGAACTGGGTGGTTGAGGAAGAAGGGGAGAAATCTGTATTTATGTGAAGAGGGTTATGGATATAATAGTGCAAGGAATTTGAGAAGGTAATCAAGATGTATCCTGATAACTATAACTGATAACTGTTCTGTGTTCTAGTTATCAGGATACATTCTTTACTCCCAGGTCCAACATTTATGACACCCCACTCACCCCCCCTCCCTAACAACTTTCTCTTGCTTTAAGTGGTAAACATTGTCATGTTGATTAGTATTGCTTCTGACCTGAAGAAGAGAGGTTAACTCTCGAAAGCTTGTCTTTTATATATTTTGTTAGTCCAATAAGAAAGGTATCATCGCATACTACAATACTCTGTTTTGTTTTTTTATACATCTCTACTGGACTAATATGGCTTACCCATCTACATTACACTATATGTATATTGGAATATACTTATTATACTCACTGTCTGCCGCCTGACCTGACCTCTGCCTGTCCTTGAATTATACTGTATGTTGCCTGACCTAACCTCTGCCTGCCCCTGGAATACACTTACTGTCTGCCACCTGACCTGACCTCTGCCTTTTACTGAATTATGTTACTTACTGCCTTCATTCTTGACCTCTCCCTGCCACTGGATTTCTCTACTGTTTATGGACCTGATGACACACAAATCCATGTCTGACTCTGACACAGGTACTCCTTCTCGAGCAGAGTAAACCTTTCCAGGAGAAAGTGTTTCGCTCCCGGGTGGCCGGGAGCCGCTATCTAATAGAGGGAGACTCCCGGAGCATCTGGGAGAGTAATGACAGATCCGTGTCCATGGTTACCTGGTAACCAGGAGATGCTGATCTGTCTCTGCAATTGGCCGGAGCCAGCCGTGAGATGATGGCTGGCTCCACCCAGATGTCAGTAGCAGGCTGTCTTCGGCCAACTTCGGCTTTCACCTCGGCTCAGTCGAGCCGAGGCATATGTTTCGGTTCGACTGAGCTGCTCGGCCAACTTCAGGAGATGTACGGGCTATAGTGAATAGCCCGTACAGCAGCCCTTCGGTTCTACCTACCAGCTGTTGTCACCGTCATAGTAGACCCCTTGTGAAGGGATGCACTTTTCTAGATGACTAGAAAAGACGACACTGCTGGAAACATTCCTGGAATTCATTTTCTGGAACTTTGTGCAGTATCTTTGTTGCGACATGCTGGATGTCTGGAATGTCCTCAAATCTGAGTCCTTTTAGGGCATTTTATATATTTTAGAAACAGACAAAAGTCACAGGGTGCTATGTCAGAAGAATAAGGTGGTTGGAACAAGTTTCAGAATGGATTTCTGGGCCAGGAACTCACCGAACATATTCTATATTATATATATTATTTCCACCGAACATATTCCTTTTCAGAATTCCCAAATAACAATGTTGGTTGCATTTTTTGCTGCCCACTTCTTGTGTCATCGTGAACATCTTCCTGCCTCTTCTTAACCTGCCTTTTCCATTCAAACACACTTGATTTCTTTAAGGAATATTCACCATAAGCTTGCTGTAACAGAGCTAAA
This sequence comes from Nanorana parkeri, assembly GCF_000935625.1. Lineage (NCBI taxonomy): Eukaryota > Metazoa > Chordata > Amphibia > Anura > Dicroglossidae > Nanorana > Nanorana parkeri. The sequence goes on along the minus strand of NW_017308244.1, from coordinate 198,376 downwards.
GTTTCACTTGTATTTTTGCCAAGTTTTATGCAAATTGTTATGTTACTCTGCTGCTCCAGATGCTTGCCACTCATTTTATGCCAACAGCGCAACGCACTTTTACTGCTCTGTAAGGACTGGGTCAACTGGTCTGTGACCCAGGCGAGTGCAAGTTAGAACATGTCAGAACATGCTCCAATGTGAATGGCTGTGTGACTCAACACCATAGTGCTACACCACGGGCATGTCGGGAATTAAATTGTCACACCTTGTATATGGAAGGGCTTTACATGGTACGAAAGCAAAAACTTCCCAGCACACCCACCAGCAGGCCTGCCACTAAAACTAATGATACTGTCTATCTACTAAGGTTAAAAACAGAGGTTTTAGTTACACAACTTTTGCAAAATATGTGGAAGACACACTGTCTCGTCAAGGCTCCTCTGTATAATGTGGTCCTAACTTTAATCTGTGAGAGCCTCCATCTTGGAGCATATATAGCACAGCATGAATTGGGTGCAGAGTTACCAGGATGTAGCCTAACCTCCTTAAAGACACAGGGACACACCAGAAGCACAGCACATTACAATAGCAGCTGAAGCCTCCAGTGCGTCCCACACCAAATCCAAGAAGTGAAACAAACTGCAAATGCACTCGTCAATTCTTGTTCATCATGATTAACCTGCATTGTTAGACATGATTGATGATGAATCTTAGGCAAGGGACCTTTTCTTTAATTAAAAACTTAACAAAATTAATGCATGTCATTTACACTTCTATTTCTTTTTAGTGAACACAAAGGGTACTATGTACAACTTTTTTTTTTAAATAAAGGACTTCTCAAAACGTTTTTCTTAATTTAAACTTTTTTTGTGAATGAGTAGGCGTACTATATACTCCTTAGTCATTCACATGGGGGGTGGTACCTTGGGCACCCCATTTTTTTAAGAAGGCTTAGAGATTCAGATTAGTCCTTCACCTGCAGTCCCCCATAACCACTGAATGGTGGTTGTGGGAAAGCGGCCCTTGCACTCATAAACATTGAGACAAAGTGTTTTTTTAGGGGGTCCCCCTAGTATGGCACCCCCATGCTAAGGGCATATGGCCAGGTTTATTTCAGGAGGGAGGAGCAGCACAATTATCCTGTGCCCTTTCCAGGCCAACCAGTCTGCTGTTCGGATAAGGGTCTGGTAATGGATGTTTGGGGCCACATCAAACATTTTGATTTTTCCATGGGTTTCCCCCTAAAACTCATATCACGCTTTAATGGCCTGATATGAATGTTGGGGGGATCCAACATAATTTTTATTTGGGCATCTGGGAGCTCTCAATTGCCAGCAATTGAAACTGCATGTTTTTCTTTGTAACTGCCAGTTATGGTGTAGTAGGTTGTATACATCACACAGATGTGTTCCTAAACTGGCAGGTTCAGAGGTTTAAGGTTTCATCACGCTTGTTAAAAAAAAACGTTGCTGTGGTACATGATTTCTAGGGTACTGCCCAGCTCCCTCCATACACTTTGTTTGTCACTTTGCTTATTAATTTAGAGTTTGGCCATTAATGACTTATAAGATTTAGTTCATATTTGGCATTTCAACTTAAGTAAAATTCACTGTACCTACCCTGAATTGAACCCAGGTATGCTTGGCTCATCACCACTTTAAATAAGTTATACATCTTTCATGAAATATCTATATATTCATTATTGAAAAAAGCACAACTACAAGTATACATACAGTATATACTTACTAGAATCAACAAAACAATTCACATGTAAATAGAATGCATAGAAGCAACTGTCGACAATGGAGAAGATAGGCATCTTTTGAGAACAGGGGCTGAGCAGGCTCAGCAAGATTGAAAAAGTCCACCAAACTCAGGTGGGTACATCTCTCTCACCCGGGACCATAGAGGAATGGACATCTAGGGAACCAACGCAACGCACAGGTACTGCATCAGATGCCACTCATTATTTGCACGGTGTGTGCATATCCATCATACGGCCTCTATGGAGTTTCATGCCATATCATCAATTTCAGCATGACTAAATCTACTTAAATAGAGGGTAACCAATAAAGGTATAAGGGTATAGAGATAAAATAGCCTTACATAAATAAACAAGGACCAATCCTTTTTATCTCATTCATAAACTACATAAAGATTAGTATAAATAGTTCAATATCAGTTTTTGTGAATGATACCAAACTGTTCAGGGCAGTCAATTCTCAAGAAGACATAAACTTGCTTCAACAAGATCTAGAAGTGAGGATCAGCCAATCACATGGAAGCAACTCAATGCATTTAGGCATCTAGACGTGGTGAAGATGATTTGCTGAAGTTCAAACTGAGCATCAGAATGGAGAAGAAAGGGGATTTAAGTAACTTTGAACATTTCATGGTTGTTGGTGCCAGACGGGCTGGTCTGAGTATTTCAAAAACTGCTGATCTACTGGGATTTTCACACACAACCATCTCTAAGGTTTACAGAAAATGTTCCGAAAAAGAGAAAATATCCAGCAAGTGGCAGTTGTGTGGACGAAAATGCCTTGTTGATGTCAGAGGTCAGAGGGGAATGGGCAGAGTGGTTCGGGATGATAGAAAGACCAAAGTAACTCAAATAACTTGTTACAACCAAGGTATGCAGAATACCATCTCTGAACGCACAACATGTCGAACCTTGAAGCAGATGGGCTACAGCAGCAGAAAACCACACCGGGTGCCACTCCTGTCAGATAAGAACAGGAAATGGAGGCGACAATTTGCAAAGGTTCACCAAAACTAGACAAAAGAAGATTGGAAAAACGTTGCCTGGTCTGATGCGTCTTGATTTCAGCTGCGGCATGCAGATGGTAGGGTAAGAATTTGACTTAAACAACATGGAAGCATGGATCTATCCTGCCTTGTATCAGCGGTTCAAGCTGGTGGTGGTGGTGTAATGGTGTGGGGGATATTTTCTTGGCACACTTTGGACCCGTGATGCTAACATGTCAGTATGGACCAAAAATCTCTGAGGAACGTTTCCAACACCTTGTGTCAGGAAAAGGACCTGAACCCAGGGCCTCTGCTGTATCTGGCAGTAGTTCTACCTGCTGAGCCACCTTAGAACCTTGGATAGCTCCTTGCCTGATCTCCTATGTAATCCTCAGTTATACCTAATCTCTGCTGAACTCTGAACTCCTTGCTCCTCCCTTGAACTTACATAGTTACATAGTATTTGAGGTTGAATAAAGACATAATTCCATCAAGTCCAACCTATTGCGTGTATGCATTTATGAGCAGGTGTGTGCGTGTATATGAGTCCATGTGTGATTTTTCTCTTGGCAGTACCTGTACCCCTTTATGTTACAGTCTCCAAGGAACTCGTCCAGGAGTTTCTTGAATGATTCAACACTATTTGCTGAAATCACTTCCTGCGGCAGCGAGTTGAAATTTTTTTTCCACAAATTTTTGGTTGTACCCTCTGGTCTTTGTTATGGAGCTAACCGTAAACAGCTAACCGTAACCTTAGTAGTTTGTTACTAAGGTTGCTGTCACCCTTAAATAGTTTATACATGAAAATCATGTCCCGTCTTAATCTCCTAACCTCCAACGAGAACATATTTAATTTTAACAACCTTGTTTCATAGTTCAGATCCTCGAACCCCTTAATGAGTTTGGTTGCCCTCCTCTGGACTTTTTCCAGCTCAAGGACATCAGGGACATCAAGGACATCCTTTCTGAGTATCAAAACTGGACCACATACTCCAGATGTGGCCGAACCAGTGATCTGTAAAGTGGCACAATTATAGACTTGTCCCTGCAAGACATTCCCTTCTTAATGCATGACAGGACTATACTTGCTTTGTTTACAGCAGCCTGGCACTGCGCGCTGGTATTCAATCTGCGGTCTATAATGACCCCCAAATCCTTCTCCGTTTCCGACTTCCCTAGTGGCACACCCATAAGTGTATAGTCCATTTGCCTATTTTTAACTCCAAGGTGCATTACCGTACATTTATCGACATTGAACTTCATCTGCCATACAGTTGCCCATTCCCCGATTCTATCCAGGTCCTCCTGTAATGTTATAATGTCTAAATCTGTGTCTACTAACCTCCCAATTTTCATATCATCAGCAAACACTGAGACATGACTTCTCACTCCCTCCCTTATATCATTAATAAATAGGTTAACAAGCATGGGACCCAGCACTGAACCCTGGGGCACGCCACTCATGACCTCAGCCCAGTCTGAGAAGGTGCCATTAACTGATACTCTTTGTGCACGTTCTTGTAGCCAGAACTTCCATTTAAGCCATGCCTTTGCACTTCCTGTTTGCCAGATTATTGTGCTCCTGCCAATATCTTGCTTCCTACTCCCTCTGTGATACAATCTGCTCATACTGTTATCTGTGTACCGACCTTTGGCTGCTGATTCACCGACTACTCGCATCGTCTGCTTGATACCTGATACCTTTGACTATTGACCTTGGCATGTTCGCTGACTATGCTTCTGCCTGCTCCTATACTACTACCATCTGCTTGTGTACCAAACCCGGCCTGTTATAGCACACATCCGCCTGCTGTTTCAGCTACTGGACTCTGAGCTTGATCACAGATCGTGACACCTTGTTGAATCTATGCCATAAAGAATTAAGGCAGTTTTGAAGACAAAAGAGGTTCAACCGGGTACAAGCAAGATGTACCTAATAAAGTGGCCAGTGAGTTGCTTTATTGCTTTAACTGAAGAACTGAAAACCTTTCTAAACTGGATGGATTTAGAATATAAAAATTAGAAAAGCAAAAATAATATAGAGATTTGCTGCATTATAAAAACAAATGTCACTGTCCTTCCTTCTACTTTTGTTCCCCATGGTCCCTGTGTATGTTGTAAAGTAGCCACCACTCCAAGCTCACTCCCGTGATGGACTACAATCTCAATGGAAATTAGTAAACTAAACATGAGATTGTAGTCTGCCACAGGAGCGATCTTGGAATGGTAGCTACTTTACAACACACACAGGGAAACCACCAAGTAATATGTAGACCACCACTGCATTAACTGTATAGCATTGTACACAGAAATATCAGCTCTCATTAACATTTCCAATGCACATGGGCCCGGGCAGCCTGGGGGGCCTGCCCGGGTCCCTTACATGACTATCGACTGACGGTGAAGGGCGAGGAGGCAGAGGCCTGGCCCTAGCCGCACAGGGCCCCAGCATTGCCGCTCCAGCGGCTTTGAGACAAGCTAGGACCCCATCAGCGATGCTGCTCATCTGATGTCTGACCGGCCAAAAGTGACGTCACAATTTGTTACCAGTTATTATGACAGCGGCTCCGATCACTATGCCGCTCGGCCATCCTGAATTGCGGTCAGCCACCGCTTGCTCCGGGACCCCCCGACCCCCCACTCAGTAATAGCGGTCATCAGAGGCTTGTGAGCCGCTGATGACAGCTATTATTTTGACGGGGACAGTCAGCTGAACAATTCTGCTATAAGCTTATGGTCGCTAAATCGACCATGAGCTTATAGCAGAACTGTAAATGCCACCGACGTCGGTGGCAGTGAAAGGGTTAAAGGCATATCACAATGTGTGTGTAACATGATATTACTATTGTTAGTGATTGATTTCTTAATGTTTAATATTGTACAAAATGTTGTTTATTTATGTATCAAATAATAATAATAATAATAACAATTCCAACAGTGAAACTTTATATTGTAGGAGACAGAAGGTTTGCAGTAATATAATTCTTGCATAAACAATCGGTTTGCACATTTTTAAAGCTCTTTGTGTGTTACTGTTAAAAAAAGTAATATTTATTATATACTGTATATAAAAAAAAAAAAAAATCACCAGATTTATAATGATGCATTTTATAGAACGCTCAACAAGCAAAACAGCTGAAAGTAGATGCAGGATGAAGAATCATAATTTGAACAATGAGAAATGTATGAGACTGAAGTGTATAAAAAGGGAGAGGAGAGGAGAGACGATGACATTGTCACTAACTTACTGTGGGGATGCCACTGATCAATGTTCAGTATCATATCACAGAATTCTCTACACAGTCCATGATATTCCAAATGACAGATATTTTTGTATTTTCTATGTATATGAAGATCAAAACCCTGTTGTCAGTTAATACCTGTAGAGGCCAGCTCTTCTGGATTGTCCTGTGGATGACATTTTTTATTAAGAAGACTCAGAGTTCAGCACAGATCTTTAAAGTCCAGTATGGGGTAAGAGAAGAAGAGATTGGATATTATCAAGAAGGTGACCTTATTATTGGAGGAGTCTTCACAATATCTGCGGCCACCACAAATGATACAAATTTAGATACCCAGATAATTTCCTGTACGGAGTAAGTAGCATTGTACTTTTTTTGTTCTTGTTTCTAATATTTTGTTTTGTCAAATGCAATTGCTGAAATGTTCATAAACTGTGTCACAACCAATTAGAAATGAAAGTGATCATGTAAAGATGCAAATATAGGCGGTACTGCTGACAACTTGTTTGGAAATCTGTACTGAGGACGTATGGGACTGTCATTGGTGAATTTTCCTTCTGCAAATATGTGTTTCCTGGCTAACATACTAATCCTCCAGTTTCAGATTTGTTTTAGGCTAAATCACTCTGTCTTTCCTAATATGGAGGTTTGTCTCTGTCCCCAAGTCTCAGAAAATATTGAACCCCAGAGATCTAGGCAGATGTACAGTTTTCCCTTTAACGTGTGGTTACCATTAGTTCCCATTTTCTGGGCATAGTCCCCATTTTGAGAGGTCTGTCCCCAGGAAACAAACATCTCCAGCAGTGTCCCCAGTGGCAGTCAATCCAGTTCAGGAAAAAAGGTAAGCCACTAATTCATTGCCTTTTTTTTCTTAGCTCCAGCAGGGACACTGCAAGGAATGTTAGGGAGAAGAGATGCGGCTGACCCCTATTCCTCAGCCTTGGGCTCCAGTTACAAGGTCGAGGTGGCCGGACTTTTGTTCAGCACTTGGGGTTGCTGGGGTGACCTCCCACATTGTGTGCAGGGGGCTCCAAACTTAGCGTGACATAGCATGGAGACGGCGGCTTGATGCAAACACGTGCATTTTAATTTTCAGCAGGAGGTTTTGCTTCGCCAAGGTAAAGAATATAGATGTCCATTGTGGCCCCAAAGAGTTGCAGCAGAGAGACTGTCCCATGTTCTAGGGGAGACTCTCTTCACTGTCCATACAATAATGTGTTTAGAGGACCATTGAATTATATGACTGTTGATATCCTGTCTATACTTTGCAAGCAGGTATCCTGTCTATACTTTGCAAGCAGGTACACAGGAGTTGGCTCAGCATTTGAACTTTGCAAGCATCTGGGTAAGATATATCTGTCTATGAGACATGTGAATGATGGTTTGCATCATGGGAAAGAACTGAGAATTTTAACCCTCTGTGCAGGAACTTTAATTGTTTACATAATGCAACAAGAGCAAGCAGAAACTTGTATATGTAAATGCCTGGATATTTGCAAGTTGAGGATGTGGTGTTAAAAGCTCTGTATGTATGCTAACTTAATGGCAAGCAATGTCTGTCTTGTAATAAACACATGATTCCCATAAGCAACAAATAAATCCCAGAAATGGAGCTGTCTAATAAAAAAGTAACATATAAATATATTGCAATACATTTTAATGATTATAGAAAAATACAAAAATTAAATCACATGGCACAAACATTTAAAACCTTAAAATGACTGAGGCTTCCCTACAGACAGCTCAAATGAAAGGATGTCAGTATTGGTGATGATATAACGGGTGGCGAGCAGTCACTGATATGTGGATCAAACTCTAAAGAGTAGATCAGATACAATTGTATCTTAATATGCAGGTGCTGCTCACTCCATTTGTAGTTTCAATGTAGTGATCCACACTGAGTCTCACGCTGGATAATTGGTTGATTTCTCATTAAACATCCAGGCTGTATCCATATAGTGATCTATAAATCACACATAAAAAGCTTCATTTTAGCAGTAGTACAAAATCCAGGATCAAGAAGGCAAAAACAAGTCAGCAAAATGTCTTTGCATTCCAATTTTACTTTGATTTATTTAAATTTGTCCTGAAGATAAACATTGTTGACATGAAATAGCTCAGTAATTATATCATAATTAATATTTAAACCAGTGTGAGTGCAGATATTCTGAATATCTACAGACACAGGACCGATTATAAAGCTTCCAACTCATTGCAGACAAATCCACTGATTTCCAGATTCAGAACATTACAAATATTACTAGTAGTAGAATACAGTGCATGGGATAAATGGGTAAAATAGACATTTCTGAGATCAATATACCCTCCAACATGGGCTAGGGACTGATTTATGACAAAAGCAGAAAAGCAATGTGTAGCAGGAATGGGACTCTTTTACATAGCATGCATACCCTCTCATTGCTTTATCTAAAATGTGGAATTCTCCTGACTTCCGGTTTCGGCACCTGATGTAGCGGACACGGAGTGAAGAGCTCCCGCACTGCCAGGACTAACCTGCATATAAAACCGATCTTAAAGACCACAAACCTGCACGAGTCCTCCTCTCTGCGACATACCAGAGCAGCCATGGACACATTTCTGGCGAAACGCCGCGCAGGACCCAGGGGCAAGGGGACACCCGTACGCGGCAAAAGACTGCAACCGCAGTTTAAAATGGCGGCTGTCTCGGAAAAGCCGGACATCAGCGCCTCGTCGAAAAGGAAGAATTGCCTTCCATGTCAGATCACGGATTGATCGCGGCAGAGGTGGCAAAGCTATTGCGTCCCACAATCCAAGATGTGGTAAGCAAGGCGGTATCAAAGGGGATTCAATCTATACGTCAAGATGTCCTACACCAGGCCCAGAGGCTCACGGAGGCCGAGAACCGCATAGTGTCTCTGGAAGATGGGGTAGAGGCATCCTCCTCTCAGATGCAGACAAACACCAGCCAGGTGCAGTTCCTATTGGATCGATTTGACGATCTTGAGAACCGCTCGAGGCGAAACAACATTAGGATCATTGGCCTGCCAGAAACATACCGCCCGTCACAGATACCGAGCATCTGCGCCCACAACATACCAGATCTACTGGGCCTTGACCCCCGATGCAAGGTGGAACGAGCCCACAGGGTAGGTCCCCCAAATCCGGAACGGAGAACCCCGAGGCCGATCATTGCCAAATATTTAGATTACAATGACCGCATGGTGATCTTACAGGCTTTCCGCACCAAAAAAGAGCTGCACATAGATGGTCACCGCCTCCTCCTCTTCGCAGACTACTCCGTGGATGTGACTAAGAAACGCAAAGCCTTCAACAAGGTATGCTCGCTCCTCTACCAGAAAAGGGTGAGGTTCACCTTAGCATACCCTGCAACCTTGCGATTCCAATCGGAGGATGGCTCACCTCTCATGTTCCAAGACCCCGACGCGGCAATGAAATTTCTAGAGCGCATGGCAATTTACATGAGATATGACACTAATTAGACTAGTAGGAAATATGCTAATGTGTAAAAAAAAAAAAGATTGGGCGAGGTTTTATTGATACAGCAGATGTACCGTCTATATTGTTAATGCTATGCATATTTTGTGTTGTATGGTACGCCTGTATATGTAATGTTTTTTTTCTTTTTCTTCCTGTCTGACAATAAAAATTGTTTAAAAAAAATAAAAAATAAAATGTGGAATTTGGCTGGCGGCCATGACCAAGGTCTCCTTTTTTGAAGTACAGTAAAAAACAGAAAAGTAAGAGTTTAAAGTTCTGCCACCTCAAGATCACTTACAAAAAAATCCCAGCCCGTAAAATAAGCCCATCTATACTTTTTAGTGACCTGTGTGTTTAAATGCCACCTCTTTGCTGTTTCCCAGCCATGCGTGTATTCAACCCTTCTGAGTGGATCATTTACATATGAACTGCCAAGAGGAAATACAGTGTGCTACAGGGGGAGCAAGTCATTCCACATACCTGGAAAGGTCATATATCTGCAGGGGTCAGCGAGCAGCAAGGTGAGCCACCAGAAATGTAAGTATAAATGGGATTCTTGTAAAGGGCTGGACTTTCTTTTGAAAAAGTGACACTATGGTAACAGTTTTTAGAAAAACCTGCATGTCTTAATCTGCCTTCCTTATAGAACCCCCATCCCTATCACTCCTAATCCTCTTCCTGAACCTTTCTGCCTCTGTGCTTCAGGGGTGAACAGAAGAGAACTTGCCTTATAAGCTCATCTGTTTCTTGCTGCCTGCTCAATGGTGAGCAGCTGGTGATCACAGGGAATCAGCATAATCTTCTCCTCCTTCTCCTCGAGTCTCTCCTGCTGCTGTATCTCCAGTGCTCTAATTATGAGGCCACATAGCATATATTTCAGCAAAAAGACTAAAGGGATGGTGTTACTTATTCCTGTCTACTAATGTTCACCATTTTTGTAGCCTCCTTAAACATCGTCAAAATGGATCAGCCTTCCTGGGTTGCAATAACTCTGCTTGTGAAAAGCATGGCATAAATGTAATGCTAGAATAATTACACTGAGCCCTCATAATCAGTTTGCAGACATATGGTGGTATTAGGGCTGGCTCACTGTTAGTTGCTGGAAGGCACTGGACCACATAATTACAGCCTCCCTGCATTCTGGGGTGGTAGGGGACATGGTGGTGCATGCACTATTTTTTGCAATCGCACCATGGGCATTGTTGTGCCACATGTTCTGGTGCGGGTGATCGCACTGCAGGCCCGGGGGGCATGACTTTGGTGCCATTGCCTCGAATGCACCACCACACTCTCTCCAACCCCAAATTGCATGGAGGCTGTAATTTATGCGACCCAGTGTGTTCCAGCAACTAGCCGTGCTGGAACACACTGGATTAGGTGTGAACTGATGAGGATAAGGAAGAAAAGGGCACATTAACAATATACCAGCTGTTTTGTGCCTTGAAGGAGGAATGCAGACTTTGTGTATTAATTGCTTACTTTTTCTTTATGCTTATGTAGAATTGGTTGGTCACTCTGGCAAAGGAATTCAGCATCTACCTGACCTCTGCTCAGTGGCATAACAAAAGCCATAGCCCATACAGCTGCCTTTTAGAGGATCTGCTGAAGAAAGCTGAACAAAACTATGTGTACATGAAAAAAACACAAATCTAGTAATATATTCATTAAGGATTGTAGCGGTTACTATGGACACTGACCCTGTACCTCATGTGAGATTTCCAATCAAGAAGTGCTGATATAAACTTTGCAACCACTGTCTCTAGTCACATGTCCTCTTTGCAGGCTGTGTATGAAGGAGACCAAAACCAAAAATAAAAACTTTAACCGAAAATGACTTTTTTTTCCAATCTTTGTTAAAAAAAAATCATTATTTGTAATAATTTTATTTGTATTTTTTTTTTAAACTTACTGCTGGGGGCTCTAGGGAAATATCAGGGGTCTAGATAGACCCCTGATATTTCCCTTTTAAAATAAAAAAAAAGATTGAGGATGCATCTCTTTTTCTGCAGGCCCTGTTATAAATGTACAGGAAGCCTCTATACTGAGTATTCCTGTTCATTCATACATTGTGGAGATAGTGTACTTACTATGCCCACAATCATAAATGACCAGGAAGTGATATGCTGACTGGTAAAATTTTTGACTGACTGGTGAGACACCGTCAAATTTTTCAAGCCCTGGATATAGATCACTTCCCATTCATTCATTCCTGGACATAGTAAGCACACTATGTCCAGTTATTTTCAAACATTCAAAGAACAGCTGATCGCTGAATGTTTGCACTGTGCTCTTGATCCTGAATTGACTCCGCCTCTTGTGACAAATCACAGTTCTCTCCTCCACTTACCGCTCTCCATTTTGACACAGGCGGCAAAGCCGGGAGGTGTGGGTGGAGAGCTCTGCCTCCTGTGGCAGATCACAGCTGTCACTGCCCCACACTGTTCTCCATCCTGACACAGGAGGCCAAGTTGGGAGTTGTGGGAGGAGAGCTCGGCCTCCTGCAATGATGAGTTGTCACCTCATACCATATTTAGTGTAGCTATATTAAGCAGCCTACAGCACCTTTGACAGCTCAGACATTTAACTGTCTCACCTCCACAGAGATCTTCCTCATTGACACACCCTGTTCCTGAAAACATTCACTGCAGAGTTCTGCTTCTTCCACCAAGGCATACCCCATCTCTATTCATTCCAGTGGAAGGTTGGTGATTTGCTTATTTCAGTGGAGCTGGGGCAGATAAGTATTTTGTCAGGGGTACGGAGGGGTAGGAGGCCGTTGGAGACCACTATGTAAGTCAATAAGTGTAAGTCCATTTTAAAACTTACCCTCATTTGCCATCCATATTTTTGCATTTGCAGTTTGGAAGAACACACATTTATAAATGTTTTGGCTTTTCTTGCTGCTATTCGCAATGTTAACCAAAATCCAGAAATCTTGCCCAATATTACACTGGGATTTCATCTGCTAGATTCATGTTTCCATGCTAGTATGGCTGTAAGGAATGTTCAAAGCATTTTATCTGGACCACAGAAGACAGTCCCTAATTACTCATGTTCTGGAGAAGGTCAACTGGTGGGTTTTATTGGAGATCAGTATTCAGTGACAACAATTCCAATGGCACAAATACTTGGAATCTATGGATACACACAGGTAGGTTCTGTGACTTATCTTTGCCATCAAGACCATCCTGTTCAAAATTCTAATAAAGTGCAGCCAAAATTAAAACATGGATTTTATATAATACCATGGGAATGACTGTGATTAATAACTGTTGTAAGTTGTTGTATGGAACTGATACTCTGATTAAGTACTTATTTAAGTGCTAAATTCTTATTACTTAGTTTTCTACCCCATTCACACAACCTTAACTGTGAGGCCCTGTTCAGAACTGCACAGTCTTAGCAGGAAATCTTTCATAGGACCACCATGAGTACAGCTCATCCAAATGAATGAATGTGACTATAGTACATGTGCACAGTAGAAACAGGATCCATTTCGGTTGTTGTCCTTGCAAAGACCGTTCGTCACTGGACAGGACTGCTAAGTTAATATTGCTGAATGGGGAAAAGGTATTTTACCAGACGGCAGGGGTGTCCAGAGGATGGGTGACACCCGGAGCGGTGTCCGCCGGTCACCCCGCCAAGACGTCACCGTGCGTGTGTGCGATGATGTCATCACGCACACGCGGCAGTATTCTGATACCTGCCAGCGGCCATCTTAGTGATGGACACCGGCAGAGAGAGGAGGAGACAGCCACCCTGCGGGATAAGGTATGCCGCTGGGTCCCCTCCTGTCTCCTGATACTGTCAGACGTTCGGCCCATGACCGAGCGCCCGACTTTTCAGAGGGGGGTGACACCAAAATGACTGTAAGTCATTTTGGTGTCACCCCTCCAATGGTGTCACCCGGGTGCGGGCCGCACCCCCCTTTTGACGCCCCTGCCAGATGGGCTACTTCCAATGAGGTGGGTGGTTTAACAAAAAGGTGCAGCTGTCCCTTAACCCCTGTTACCATGGTGGTGACATGGCAAGAAAGACTCTAAATCCATGTAATCTTTTTGCTGTTATGAGTAGAAAAATAGAATGGAAACAACAACATTCAAAAGCAATGTGTACAACTTTCCTCATTTTGGTAACAGCCACCTCACCTGAGAAGTTTGTGTCGTGGAAACCCACACTCAGGGGTTTCAATAATGTTGACTGTTGCCATATTGAAAAGTAAATGTATTTATTTTTATATGCATGCATGGAGAACAATACTATACAGAGTATTGGAATCAACATTGCTCTGACTGGCTAGGTTCATTCGTAAAATTGACATGTTTCAGCAGGGATGTGTGGTCAGGAAAGGCAGACGAGGCAGAGCCTCACCTAGTATTATGGAGGAAAAAGCTGTGAGCTTCAAGTCTGAAGCTGACAGCTTTTTTTCCATTTAGAGCTTGTTTTAGATTTACAGCTTGTAACATGTTACATAACAGGGAAAGCCTCCCCGCTGTGTAACCTGTCATGGACGGAGCACTGCCTGTTAATTACAGGCAGCACTGCATCTGGCTTTTGGCAGGTAGTTAGGTTACACAGCAGCGGGCTTCCTCACTGTTGCATAACCTAACATGGTGAAGCAAAAGCTGTCACATCCTCTACTATGGCTTGGACCAATGGCAAAGCGCCATTGGTCCAAGGTATCCAATCAAAAAAAAGAAAAAAACCCCAGTGAGATCCCAATGCCTCACCAGTAACGAGCAAGTGAGGGACAGGGAGGCTCCTCCATATCTCCTCCCTTCCACCTCCCCACATAGCTTGGATACCGAGCTGGGGTGGAGCATCAGTGGGATGGGGCGGAGCTTCAGAGGGGCAGGGTGTAGCTTCAGCAAGATGGGGCGGAGCTATGACAGGCTGGGGGATGCCTCATCCAGCACAGAAGGCACATTACTGTGTTTTATTATGGGATCCTGGCTATAAATGTAAATCTTCTTTCCGATGGCATCTGCAAAAGTGACGTACACATGTCATTTATGATTCGCCTAAAACAAGGGTGGTCAAACTCTGGCCCTCCAGCTGTCGTGGAACTACTAAACCCATCATGCATCAGTCTCTGGAAGACATGCCTGAGGCTGTGAGGATCTTGCAATGCCTCATGGGACTTGTAGGTTCACAACAGCTGGAGGGCCGGAGTTTGCCCACTCCTGGTCTAAAAAGACACCTGTTGTACGCAAGAACCAATTTCCTTGTAAATAAAGTTAGAGGCATTCTTGGGTGGGCATCACATAAGGTAAATGCAGGATGTTCTCAAGATGAAAACTGCACATGCTCAAACAAAAATGTGGTCTTTCAATTGATGAAAATCGGCCAGTTAATGGTGCTGATGAATGATAATTGTGAACTACATAGGTCTGTGCATGATGGGCTGTTTTAATGAAAATTGAACGATGTCAAGACAAAAAAAGTTGTACAATGGTTGTAAGGTTTAAGGTCACCTTTATAATCATGAACCTAGAATTCCCAGGACGGTTGTGTTATGGCATAGTGGTGTAAAGTGGACTATTGCTGTGTATATATATAAAACTCAGAAGCATATAAGGGGACACATTTAAAGTAAAATGTGCTGTGTACTACATTTTGTAAACTTAGAGCCTCTCAAAACCACATGTAGTCATTGATGGGTGTCTAACTTATATACAGCAAAAGCACAGAAAGAGGAATACTAATCACCACAGTTTCACCCAATCTACTGAAAAATTAAAAAAGAGACTTGTGGTACTTTGTTTTCTACCTGTCAAGATATAATATGCACAACACTGATGATGGGCAACAAGCCTGAAACAGGTTAATGTTTATTTGTGCTATAGTCCAGTAAGTCTGCACGTGCATACATTTTCAGATCTTTAGCTGCTATGCTAAGATGTGAGATAATTGCTTTATTTCTAAGTTTTCTTTAATGAAATTAGATTCATACATATCTTCTGTTCCTAAAACTGGTCTACCAGTTCAATGGTGGGCTTTTTTGCCTATCTCACCATAACCAGTCAGGTTATAAATTCTTTTTTATCCCCAAGCAATACTCAGTAGAATGATATAACAAAATAAGCAGCGCTAGGAGTTCAATTAGCTGTATATCATACAGGTGGCAGTGATTTAAACCAAAATAGTGTTTCCTTAACACATTACTTATATTAAATACTGCAAAGTCAATGTGATTCATTTTTAGTGTATCGTGTCAACACATCAATATGAATAAATAAATATTGTGATATAAAATACAAGCTGCTGTATTAAAGACCGCTGGGTCTGAAGATGTTTAAACCAAATTAACAGCGCTAGTAGGTGAATCAAAAACCATATGGTCGTGTTTGTGAACTACAAATCATAAAAAAACCACATCACTGCAAGTGCCGTTAATCAATAAAAAAAAACACGGTGCTGTAATGGTTAATAAACATGTGTACAATTAGAAGTGCTTCTAGGTGTCTCAGTGTGTAAAAATAAAGTGGATCAGTCTATACACATTAAAAAATCCTTCACTTTTTTTACACCTTCATGTGCATTAATACCGTTAAGTGACAAATCATATGCGTGAAAAAATTCAGGTGGGTAAAAAAAAATACAAAGGAAAATAATTGTGAATGACAATTAATTGTGCTAACAAAAAATATATATAAACAAATAAAGTCTCTGTAGTATACAGCTCCGCTTCAAAGCCAAACAACAGAGCCTTCCAATGTTCGGTAGAGTAATGCTTTCCTGGGGTTTGTATTAAGATCAACACATCCCCCTAATAGAGTGCGTACTCACCCCAAACTTTCGGCTGTAACAGACAGCCCCCAAACGCTTTGTCTGTTGGGACACCGTTACTGCGGCGTCTTTGGTATCTCATTCTTTACCATCAGTCCTCAGTGTAAAGTATTCCCACAGTCATGCAAAGAAAAATTATTTCATCGGGTAATAGTTCCAAAAATAGTTTATTTACATTTTTTTTTTTATTCAAATCCCATTCGGCCGGTCCGAAAACAAACGTGTTTGGTATGGTAGACCTGCCCCTACATGTTTCGTCACCACCGACGTCCTCAGGGGAATTGCAGGTCTTTTTTTTTATTGATTAACGGCACTTGCAGTGATGTGGTTTTTTATGATTTGTAGTTCACAAACACGACCATATGGTTTTTGATTCACCTACTAGCGCTGTTAATTTGGTTTAAACAATACTCAGTAGAAGTCATTCATTTCTGTGTGCTGCATTGATATTAGCCAAGAAGCCTGAAGCAGCTGTTCAGATTAAATGACGTTATAATATTAGGCTGTATTTGTGATGTAAACCAGCAGTTGGCCAAAGGGGCAATATAATGATGTGAATGGCTCCACACAACTAAAATAAGAATATTTTCACAAATTCTTGGATTTTTGATGGAATAAAATATGTAAATTAATCTATGCTGTGCAATACTGTGCTTTGCATTGGTGCATTGGACAGCTTTATGGTTCCTTTTGGCCCACCCATCATATAAAGCCATCCACAACTCTGCCCCTGGATATATCTCAGACCTTGTCTCAAAGTATCACCCTAAACGTCCCCTCAGCTCATCCATTGACCTCCTGCTTTCCAGCTCCCTTGTCCACTCCTCCCATACTCGCCTCCAGGACTTCTCTAGAGTATCTCCCATCCTCTGGAACTCCTTACCCCAACCTGTCCATCTATCTCCCACCTTGACTGCCTTTAGGCATTCCCTAAAGACTCATCTCTTCAGGGAAGCCTATCCCACCTCATCCTAACCACTGAACCTTCACATTCTCACATAATTCATTCCCACAGCTACCACAGCTACCTCATGTATCATTTCCCCCTCCTCTTTTAGATTGTAAGCCCTCAGGGGCAGGGCCCTCCTTACCATCTTGTCTTGAATTGTATTGTAACTGTAATGTCTTCCTTATATTGTAAAGCGTTGGCGCTATATAAATACTGTTGGCGCTATATAAATACTATGTAATAATAATAATAATAATAATCTGTTGTGTTAAGCTTTTGGATTGGTTCCCAAATCTTCCCCCAGAGAAGCCATTTTTACCACCGCAATACTGAATAAGGTTAACAAGCCTGGATTAATCATTTAGGCGATATGCTAAGATCTTTACATACATTTTTACAATCTGTGTTCAGCTGCAAAATTGGAAGGACATTTTTGGGGAGATACCTGTTTGATCACTGGCTTGGGTATCATAACACTCAGAGCTTTACACATCTCAGGAGGAAAGGAGGAAGACATGTGGCAGCCACATATATGAGTTGCAAGTACAGGGCTAATATACTTTAGATTCAAAGATCTTGTAATATTATCCTAAGAATCTGTCTGGGCCAGGAGAATTGTTGTTTGGAAAAGTTGATGCAATTGAACAAACAGTTGGGGCAAATTGATGCTAGGGAAAAATCTTTTTAAGTCCTCTGTAGAGGGTTGTGGGCCATGTAATTTTTTTTATAAGGTTGCCGATGGCTTTAGCTGTAGCTGTGATATGAGCTATTTTTCGCAATCTCCAGCTGATTAACAATCTTCGTCTTATTGGAGGGATGAATGAAATAAGTATCAAGCCTGCCAAGTGGTCCCACCTGTCACCTCATATTCCTGACCAGTAATCTTGTTATCCCGGTATCAGGTGAGGTGACAGGTAGAAATCTCACAGCTAAGAAAGCACAGGGACAAAGTAAAAATGGCTAAGACAGTCTAAAAGGTCAAGATTACTTTAGGCAAGCAGTACATACAGATAACAGAAAGAGACTCATAGTAAGGTACAAGTCAAAGTCTGTAACCAGAAAGCTGAATACCAGGGGGAACAGCAGATCAGTGTCAGAATCCAGGGCGGGTCAGCAACAAAATAAAAGGCAATATCACCAAGGGATAATCCAGAAACAGGTGAAAGACAAGCAGAAGTTCAGCAGATCTTATACACAGACAAAAAGGAGGCAGCTACATAATATTGCCAAACATATTTAGATACCCCTCGAAATCATTGGATGCAGGTGTTCCAATCACCAATCAGGTGTATAAAATCAAGCACCTAGACATGCAGACTTCTTCTACAAACATTTGTAAAATAATGGGTTGCTCTCAGTGAATCCAAGCGTGGCACCGTGATAGGTTGCCAACTGTGCAATGAGTCAATCCATGAAATGTCCTTGCTACTAAATATTTCACAGTCAACTGTTAGTGGTATTATAACAAAGTGGAAGCAACTGGGAACAACAGCAACTCAGCCATGAAGTGGTAGGCCACGTAAAATGACAGTGCGCAGAAGTCGCCAACTGTCTGCAGAGTCAATAGCTACAGACCTCCAAACTTAATGTGGCCTTCAGATTGGCACAACAACAGTGAGTAGAGAGCTTCATGGAATGGGTTTCCATGTCCAAACAGCTGCATCCAAGCATTACATCACCAAGTGCAATGCAAAGCATCGGATGCAGTGGTGTAAGGTGCAGGGTTGTTTTTCGGGGGTTGGGCTTTACGTCATTTTCAGGCCTAAAATGTGGAATATAACATGGGTGCAAAAATGGAAAAAAGGGCCTCAGTCATGAAGGGGTTAATTCCAGTGAAGGGAACTCTTAAGGCATCATCATACAAAGGCATTTTGGATGCCTTCCCAGAAGTATTGAAGCTGTTATAGCTGCAAAGGGTGGGGCAACTCAATATTGAACCCTACTGGCTAAGACTGGGATGCCATTAAAGTTCATGCGTGTAAAGGCAGGCGTACTTTTGGCAATATAGTGTATTTATAGAGGGTTGATTCGGTAACTGCCTGCAGCTGAGAGGCGGGTGGAGCCAGAGACCCAGACAGTGCAGATAGTAGGAAAGATAAAGTATTGAACAGAGACAGAGCCCTCCAGTGCCTCTAGAAAAAGGCACATGACCCAGAAACTATGGATTCCAGGCACGGGTGTCACAAAGGGAAATTTACATTTTACTCCTTTTACTGTGCATATAAATGTTTTATAGATACAGGGATTGTCATGACTAAAGATCAAACTCAGAGTCCGCTAGCTGGAACAGCAGGCACATTCATGGTACAACAGGCCGGGTTCAGTAAACAAGCAGACGGTAGCAGTATAGGGGCAGACAGACACATAGTCAGTAATCACCCCAGGGTCAATAGCCACAGCTAACAGGTTTGAAGTGGAAGGCAATAAGCATAGTGAGTGAATCAGCAGTCAAGAGTCAGTACATAAGTAGCAGTATGAGGAAGTTGTATCGCAGTTGGAGTAGGAAGCAAAATATTGGCAGGGGCACAATAATCTGGCAAACAGGAAGTACAGAGTCATGGCTTAAATAGGAAGTTCAGGGAAAGCGCAAGGAGTTCAGAAATGAACAGAAAACTAGGTTTACTGATCTATCAAGAATAAATCAATTTTCAAATGTGAATTGTGTACAGAAGCAAAATTGTAGTCTCTTATATTAGCATGATGGCAGCGCCAAACATTGTAAATGTCCTCCCTGTAAAGGAGAGGTTGAAGTAAAGGGATATTCCATTTGTGAGGTAGAGGTATTTATACATCAGGCACAATACTAAATTCTCTGCAGAGTAATAAAGAACCTTGCCTGACAGCTGACACCTTTTATAAACAGTTTGTTTTTAGGAATCTAAGCTGATTTGTGTCAAGAGCATAAACATTAACTTGACATGAAAGTAGTTCCACATTTTTTTGTGGCCACCTGCCACTCCAAATATTTTTTTGGGGACCAGGAATGGAGGTCTTTGGAGGAATGCCTTCTGGGCTTATGTTCCAGAGATGAAGAAGGATAATACCTTCCTTCAAAGAAGAGATAGTATGCTTTGAACCTTTATTGGTGAGGATGATTTTTGTAGGCTAGCTCCATCTATTATGTCTCCTGAGAGCTCTAGTAATGGGTAAATGTTGTTTGCTGAGGCCAAGCCTCTGTTGTGAAAGAGCTGGATATAATTTTAGTTTGAAGAAGTGGTCAGGCAGCTGATCAGCATTCCACACTTTGGCTAACATTTTTTCCTTGGCATTAAAAAAAATGGATGCATAGTAGCACACATATCACCAGATCTGAGGGCGGTAAATCAGGACGAATGATGTGCAGTAGGTCTGGAATGCATTGAAGCAGATCAGATTGGACAGCAGACTGAGGAATACCCTTCACTTTCACATTATTTCCCTGTCACCTGTCATCCAAGTCATCTAATTTAGAGTTCATCCACTTCACATCATCTTCCATATGGTTGCCAGATTCAATGAGATCGTTAATAGTGTTAGCAACGTTTCCCATTTTTTGTTCTACATGATCAATTCTGTTGCTTATAATTTCAACCTCTGACCAAAACTGCTGTAATAGAGACATCATGCCAGTGTGGAATGAGCTACATAGTCTCATTTCTATTAGGTCACGTTGATCCTTTGGCATTTTGTGGGCCTCCTGGAGTGAGAAGAAGTGAATGCCAACAAGTCTGGCAGAGAAGGTGTCTTGGGCTGCAGACAATCTGCTTTGGTGGATATCCTGATCTCCCTAATGAGAACTAGAGGAGGCTGAAAGGTATGACTTGCCTTCACCTTAGGTATGCCTTGGAGCAAGTAATGAAAAAAACTTTGTTAATTTCTGTGGTTGTGGACTTTCTTTTGCGAGTCATGTTGGTACCCTTCTCAGGGGTTTGGATGTAGATGTGGGATAAGTTTGAGTTGTCTAGAGGTGCTGAGGTGAGATCCAAGCTATGCAAGTGAGTGGAGCTCTGAGACTTTGCATTCATGTAATTTCTGCACCATTCACACACCCCTCTTATGACTATTTGATCTGGGCCCTTCTGCTAGGCACATCTGTTACATTAAAAAATTGCTTCCAATTTTAATAGAACCTTACAAGTATGTAATTCCAAATCTTTCCCTCACTTCATGGAGGCATACAGGCCTGTGTTAAGCATCAGATATAGGATTTCTGGACAATAGCTCTACTCCCAACCAAAGGATATAAGCTCTTAGAATGCATGCACTTCCACCTCTCTAATATTAAACAGGAGGGTTTTTTTTAATGCCAAATTATAACAGGTACTTATATCTCCAGAAACTCAGGGAAAGGGGCACTTTCTCTCCAATCTACCAACCATGAATAGTAGGAATTGGACTAAAACATTACTGTAATAGATAACAACTTAGCCTAAGCAATCCAAATAAACTATAAATCCTCCCAATGCACTAACCATTGAAAAATATCCCAACAAATATTTTCATATGGTACATGACAATAAACAATCTATACCATATATTATGGAACTGCAAACTCCTACAAAACCTGTGGACTTCTATCTTTAACTTACTAGCTGAAATCATGGGCATTCAATGCACTCCAACTGCACATATAGACTTATAAATCTCAACCTTATGAACCTACTTATCAAGAGTTAGAAACCTAACAGCACACATTCTAATGACACCTAGGTTAGTGATAACTAGTTATTTGAGAGAACCAAACTCCCCCAATATAGATGAGGTACTACAAGGGGTAAACACCAACCAACACACTGTATGGAAATTATAACAATTAATATAGTTTTATTTCTTTGTAAATATGAAAACAAAATAATTATTTATCTAGACACCAATTGGCTTTTTATTCAATTTTACCTTTAAGTAATATTACCCTGTGGTGGCTACATTGAAAATAATGCTTGATTTTACTGTTCTTAAGATCAGTTATGGAGCTATGGACTATTCTTTAACCAATAGGCTTCTCTATACTCATGTATTCCGGATGGTTCAAAATGAGCATATTCAATATATGGCTATAATTAGGTTGTTGAAACATTTTGGATGGACGTGGGTTGGAATATTTGCATCAGAAGATGATGCCGGAGACAAAGATAAAGAGATATTAATGAAGTACATGAAAAATAATGGTATTTGTGTTGAATATACATTATTATTTGGGCCCTCTATTTATAGTGATTACATTTATGCACAGCGCACTATAGGAAATGCTATTTCTGTTATTATTTCCTCCAGTGCTAAAGTAATTGTATTATGTGGTTCTTATATCAGTCACCTTGTATTTACTTTGTATTTTATTAATAATAATATTAATGTTCTCAATGATAAAACATGTATTATTCCTCCTCTGAGGTATCTCATCCCTCCTGGACTTAACCCAGTAACTGAATTTAATGGAAGCTTGTCTATGGAACTATCCCATTTATTATTTCCAAATAAAGACAACTTTTTCGATGGAATTGACGAGACGTATAGCTTAAATAATTCATCAGTGTCCTTGTATATTTTATCGGTTGCAAAGTGTATGTCTGCCAACAAAGGAAATATAAATAGTACTGTATTATGTGTTCATAACTTTAATTGGCTTGTGAAACAAGATAAGCGTTCAAATTTATTTAATTTTGTGCATCAAGGAACCTCTCCACGGATTTATTATGCGGTAGAAGCTATGGCCAAAGCACTGCATGATATGAATCTGTTCTATGAAGGAAAATTGTCTGATAAGGAACCTCATTATTACAGACATAAGGTAGAGTACACAATCTTCTGAGGGAGTTTTGGCAATGTATAAAAAAATGTCTTGCTGGTCCTGATGAGTATATGAACTGTAAATA
Source organism: Nanorana parkeri (assembly GCF_000935625.1). Taxonomy (NCBI): domain Eukaryota; kingdom Metazoa; phylum Chordata; class Amphibia; order Anura; family Dicroglossidae; genus Nanorana; species Nanorana parkeri. The sequence goes on along the minus strand of NW_017308244.1, from coordinate 175,334 downwards.
TTCATCCCCTCTACCAAAGAAAAGGTTTGGTTTGTGGTGGAATCGTTTGTGGGGGATGCAGACATGATGAGAGTAAGACTGGGAAGTTTTGGTTTGGGGGGAAAACACAACCAATTGGCCCTTTCATTGTAGTGACAATTTCATGTGAGTTAAAGAAAAGTTCTACACAAAGCAAAGTATGCAACATTCTGTGTTTTGCACCAACATTTCCATGGATCGTAGCGCATATTGTCATGCTGGAATCCACTAAAATGAACCTTCATCTACATATAGAAGATGTGAAAAGTGAGGAGAAATGTGGGCTGCAATGCAATTTCAAAAAGGGGATTGGTTGAATAGTCTTTACCTAATAATAGTCGTATACATTTTCCAAAAATCTTTCAAAGGCATTCCTCAGGAGTAAGAATAATTAACCTTTTTCCCTGCCATCAATGTAAAGCATGTAGAACAGAATCACTTCTATAAGGCCAGGTCGCTATGTCTTAATCCTGTAAGCTCATGCATGCTTCAATGTCTATGACCTTACACTCAAATAGTATCTGACATTTTGTGTTTTACTGATTGTATGTTTTCAACAGACTGCCAATCTAATAAAATCAGAGTATAAATTCGGTGCTGCTTCACTGCACGGCTTTGTGAATGTTATCAGGCAGCCAAATGACTGCTGATTCCACCCTCAAGCCTACAGTGTCCCTCAGAGTTCCCTCCAGTGTTTACCTACAATGTCCCCTTCCCCAGTGTCCCCTGTCTACTCCTCAACATAGGTCCTGTCCTGATGACAGACTCTCCAACCTCGGAAAACAGTAGGTCCCCCTGCACTCCTTACAGCGTTTCCGGTCCAAGTAACAATTGTGGTGCTCGCAGTGACAATCACGGATGGCGCCGTGCACAGTAGACAATGATGGATAGACATCACCAGCACTCAGTAGATGATGTTCAAAAAATAATAACGTCCATTTATTTGGACCAAACGTCACACATATCACAGTAACCAACTTGTTGGGGCAATGCAGGGTCCCTTCATCAGAGCAGAAATCTGACCTTGATCACATTTCTGCCCTGATGAAGGGACCCTGTGTGGCCCAGAAACATTGGTGCTGGTGATTTCTAACCTTCATAGACTCCAAGCTGACTTCATACTGCCAGCTTTTCTGTCTCAAGCATACTGATTGCTTCAGTGATCAGTGTGCTTGCAGTCTGAAAGAGGTGCACAGCTCTGTGAATGTGATCCAGCAAGTAAACAATAGCTGGGTGATATACAAAACAACTTACATTGTTGTGCACCCTCCTCTATACTTCCCTCTGCTGAGCTGCCTCACTGTTCAGGACTAACCATGATGCCCCTTCCTGCTGCCATTTTCCTCCTCTCCCCCAGGCTACTCTAATTAATACACAGAGAGCGCCTCCATCGCGTAAAATCTTTTTAATAAAGTAAATTTAAACAGATGCAAACATTCTGATGAAGGAGGTGTGACCTCGGAAACGTTAACCATCAGGGAGGAAGATTAGCTGGCGGGCTAAGTCTTTCATGCTTTTATTGTTTCATGCCTTTTAAACTCGACTTTTGTGAGTATGTTTGCACCTGTTTAAATTTACTTTATTAAAAAGATTTTACGCGATGGAGGCGCTCTGTATTTTGTTTTCCAGAGTTGAGGTTTCCCTAAAGCCTATTTTAGAGCCTGCCTCGTTTACGTTCTATACCACGATCACTGCAGATTTTCTCCTTGCCTGGACTTAAGCCATTGGTGCTGTGTTATATACTGTTTGTTACTCTAATTAATGTTGCTTCTCCTCTACACTGCTCTGTCTCTGTCACATCTCCACCAAAAGAATCCTGAACAGACCAGGCTCAAACATGACTGTGAGTATACCCAGCAGATGTGGATCCTCTTTTTAAAAGTAGTAACAACAATTTACTATCTTTTATACTCTTATACAGCACACCTTTTAAAGACTGTTCACATTTATATTATGGTTTTATGGACTGTGTGTGTGTTATGATGTTTTATGTGCTATGTAAGTTAAAGTAGATTGTATACAGTGAAGACAGTTAAAGGTGTTTCAGCACTCAGTCTTTTTTTAAACAAATGCTATGTCATTACAAAAAGCAGGGGTCATACTATGCAGGTGAAACTGGAATAATTAGAATATCCTGCAAAAGTTCATTTATTTCACTAATGCAACTTAAAAGGTGAAACTAATATATGAGATAAACTCATTACATGCAAAGCAAGATAGTTCAAGCCGTGATTTGTCATAATTGTGATGAATATGGCTTACAGCTCATGAAAACCCCAAATCCACAATCTCAGAAAATGAGAATATTGTGAAAAGGTAAATTTTCTGAGATTGTGGATTTGGGGTTTTCATGAGCTGTAAGCCATAATCATCACAATTATGACAAATCACGGCTTGAACTATCTTGCTTTGCATGTAATGAGTCTATCTCATATATTAGTTTCACCTTTTTTTTTTTAAGCATGTAATTTTTTATTATCGAAAATTTTCGAAAATTTTCCATACATATATACAGAAAATTTAACTGATGAAGGAAAACATTAGCTTCGGAGTGATAGCGTACATGAAGGTACACTCCATCTCATAACGCCTCCATCAATCCACAGAACTCTTGGGGGGTGGGGGCTTAGAAGCTATGAAGTAGGACAGTAATGATCACGTGCAGTACATACAATGGGTAAAAGATGAACAAATGGGGTACCTGGTTATGTACACAAACTTGAGCATGGACCACAAAATGTATAATGAATTAGCGTAGGACATATATAAAGTGTCAGATGGTGGAACATTAAAGGACATCCAATACACCCAAAGAGCCATCCAGCTTAGAGGTGAGATGCCATTTAGTGTATTGAAACATTGTCATTATCTCTTTCAGTCGGGTTAAGGGGAGTTCGGCTATTATGAAGGAGGACCAGGTGGTGAAAAAGCCTGCAGTGAGGGGTTGATTTAGTTGTGCATCTAGAAGGTCCAGATACATCAGTTTAAGTAGGAGGTCTTTTGTTGATTTCAAGGAGGGAGGAGCCGGAGTCAGCCAGTTTGTCAGGATCGCTTTTTTTCCGCAAGCATACATAAGTGTTCCCACCTAGAAGGAACTCGAGGCGCGACGGTGGCGGTCGGGGTGGCGATGTGGAATAAGCACAGTGCCGGGTGTAGGGGCCTATGAGTACCAGAAATAGATTTCATGTAGGAGAGGACTATGCTCCAAAAAGCTTGAATGAGGGGGCATAGCCAGATGAGGTGGTCCAAATCCGGTGAAGCAACTTGGCATTTGGGACAAGACGTCAGCCCGTCTGGGGGAGGATTTTGTATAGTGGATATTAAAGGCGTAGTATGCTCTGTGAATTAATTTGAACTGGGTTTCCCTCCAAGATTCGCTGGCAATGGCTCTCCTAAGGCTCCGCCATCCCTGGAGCAGCAACTGATCTGCATCTTCTTGCGAAACCTGAAGAAGGGTAGCCCATTTAGCTATCTGCGGAGAGCAGGGTCGGGTGTGTAGGAGGGGCGAGTAAGTTCGTCGGGATTGAACAATGTGAGAGAGGGGCATTTTTGTTGGGAGGGGGAGGATAGGAGGGGTAAGTACTGCCCTGGGTAAAGGAAGGTTTGTTTTGATGAATCATGAAATTTGGGCATATTGCAGGAAATGGTTGGGAGATATGTGATATTCAGTTCGTAGTTCACAAAACTGTTTGCAGCGACCTTGGGCATCCAACATGTCCTGGAGGTGGGCAATACCTTTAGTGTGCCAATCTATAAAAACTAGGGACTCTCTTCCCTGGGGGAAGGCCGGTGAAGATGTAATGGGCATAAGGGGGGAAACTACCCCGGGGATCCTAAACAGCTTCCGGGCCTCTCTCTACGTAATAATAGTGTCCCGAAGAAGAATGTTATTTTTTATGACCGGAGGCAGGGATCTGAGTGGCGTGTGCAAAATGCCCGACAGGGACCAGGGATAAACTAAGCTTTTCTCCAGGTCGGAATTAGTGAAGAATGAAGCACCATGGACCGAGTCTCTGATGTGTCTGAACAGGCTTGTCAAGTTATACAACCTGATATCTGGGATATTTGCACCCAGTGATGCTGAGGGGAGTTGGAGTCTCCGTAGGGCTATGCTGGGGCGTTTTCCCCTCCAGATAAATTTGGAAAAGGAAGTGTGCAGGGTGCGGATATCTTTGTGTTTAAGAAGGACAGGGATGGTTTGCATAGGGTACAACAATTGTGCAAAGCTAATCATCCTGATCAAATGACACCTGCCTAGTACCGAAAGAGGGAGATCGCGCCAGGAGTGAAGTTCCTGCGTGATCTTAGTGATTAGCGGATGGTAATTTAGGTGGTAGAGGTCAGTGGCTTTACTGGAAATGTGTATACCCAGATATGTTACTGCGTGTTTTTGGATTTTTTTTTTTTTCAATAACATTTTTATTTTGCAAAGAAAATAAGTAAGTACATACATACATACATAGGTACAAAAATGCACACAGTATATCATGAAATCAGACAAACTATATATAGGGCATAAGTGCTTTTCAGTACATGTGCATGAATTTGAAATGTCTGAGTATTACTGAATGACGGAAATATCAAGAAAATTTCAGCTATGTACCTGTAACAGCACTCCTCAAGAGAGTGCGAAAATAAATATAGAAACAAGGAAATCAAACAAAGCAAAACCAAACAAACAAACAAATACATGTTCCATATTTCGGCCACATGGTGGATTAAGTGTGGACCATACGAGGGTGGGGTGAGCAGCCAGGGCAGCCATCCATCGAATGTCATCATGCTTACCCATCCCATCCTCGTCTCCCAGTTCAATTTAAATGCGTATATTCCAGTCCGTATAGCCAGCTGCAAACCTAATCTGTTATATGGCTACAGGAATTAGATTACATTAAGGTGTTGTAAAATAGGCTAGAGCAATAGGCTAAAAGAGAAACAGAATAGCATATGGTGACTGTCAATGACATAAACAGCACCCCAGTTTGTACTCGAGCCGCCAGTAAATAATTCCTGCTTGTTCTCCTTTAGGTGTGCATCCTATATGGCAAACCCATCCCTCAGCCCTTTTTCAGTTCTGCTATATGTCTATTTAACTTTGTTTTGCCGTCCCTGCAATTTGATCCAACAGATAACAGGTGGAGTATTTAAATGGAGAGAGCAATTGTTCTCTTTCTGAGGGAGAGAAGATAGAAGACATGTAGGGTTGCCATCTATTGTAAAACTTGGTTACCCCTTTCTCATTCTGTATATTGGTGGCCGCATCTAGTCTATCTATATAAAACAAAGTCATGAGGTCGTCCCTGAATCTCTTGATCGTAGGAGGTTGAGGAGATAGCCACTCCCTGAGGATGGAGCGTGAATACTAAGGCCTAAGTATTTAATAGACTGTTGGGCTACAGTAAAGGCTTGAAGTTCTGACACGAGGAGGGAGGCAGGTTGGGTGAGTGGGAGAACTTCAGATTTAGATATGTTTATAGTCAAGCCTGAGAAAGTTTGGAAGTGGGTGAAGACACTTTGGATCCAGGGAAGGTCTTGAGAGGGGTCAGAGGAGAACATGATGATGTCATCGGCAAAAAGCATCATTTTAAGTTTTTGGGTAAGGAAGGGGATTCCCTCTAGTGCCGGTGCTGTTTGGAAATAGAGTGACAGTGGTTCTAGGGAGATGTTAAACAATAAAGGGGATAGGGGACATCCCTGTCTGGTGCCCTTTTTCAGCGGGAAGCTCGAGGATATGTAGCCCGGTGTCAGTATTCTCGCACTTGGGCATACGTAGAGCGTAGCTATAAAAGTGGTGAAATGGCCAGAGAATCTCATCTGTTCCAGTACCTTAATAAGCCATGAGGATTGGATGCTATCAAAAGCCTTTTCGGCGTCAATGGAAATAAGAGCCAGGGGGCAGTTCGGGTGGTCTTTAGCATAGTCCAATGCTGCAAGTAGTTTGCGTATGTTTGCCACTGCCGAGCGTCCCTTAATGAAGCCTACTTGGGCCGGGGATATCAGCCTTGGCAGAACCTTTGCCAGTCTGTCCGCTATTATTTTAGATAGTATCTTGGCATCTGAGTTTATGAGAGAGATCGGACGATAGGAACCTGGGAGTGTCAGATCGCTCCCCTTTTTAGGGATTACTCTAATATAGGCCTCCTGTCCCGTTTTCAGATAAGTCCCTCCCTGCCATATGGTATTGACAGCCCCCTGTAAGGTGGGCGTTATCTGATCTCGCAATATTTTATAAAACTCATTGGTATACCCATCTGGCCCAGGAGATTTACCATTAGCTGTGGCTTTGAGTGCGTTTAGGATTTCATCCAGTGAAATGTCTGCATTAAGGCATGAGAGTTCTGCTTCTGTTATCTTTGGGAGAGGTACTGAGGTTAGGAAGTGTTCGCCTAGGGCAATATCAGCTGGACATGTGGAATAAAGTTTAGTATAGAACCTTTCCAAAATGGCATTAATTTGTTTAGGGTCAGTGGATAGGGTTCCCTTCTCTGAACACATGGAGGATATATTAGTTTTGGAGAATCTAGGTTTTGTTAAATTTGCCATCAATTTGCCAGGCTTGTTCCAAAATTTATGAAAATACAACTTCGAGTGGGAATGATAGAGCGGTTGTTGTTGTGTAGCCCACCAGTCAAAATTATGTTTGGCCTTTCGCCATACGTCACTTGTTGCTAGAGATGGGTTAAGAGAGTATGTTAGTTGGGCTTGTCTCAGAGAAAGGCTAGCTTCTTGGAATTTGGTTTTGGCCTGCTTTTTCTTTGCACCCACATATGACGTAATCTTGCCCCTGAGAACCACTTTTGCTGTCTCCCAGAAAAGGTTATGGTCCCCTTCATGTGCATTGTTAAATGTCTGATATTCCTGCCAAGCCCCGATAACATTAGCTGAAATGCATGGTCGTTGTACATGTGTGAAGGGAATCGCCATATATATGCATCCCCCCTTGGTAGGGTGGAACGGACTTGCATGAGGATTGGGGCATGTCAGATATGGCTATGGGTAGAAGGCACGTTTCTTCAACCAACGCCTCCACCCCGCTGGACACTAAAAAGTAGTCCAGCCTGGCAAAAGACTTGTGCACGTTAGAGAAGTGGGTATATTCCCTTTCCAGGGGGTTACGTGCTCTCCAAACATCCACAAGACTAGTGGCTTCCGCCATTCGCGACAGAGGTGTAGGTGAAGGTGAAGCTGAAGTTGACGTGGGTTTAGTCACCCCTGATCTATCCTCTTCCACCACCATGACTGAATTAAGGTCCCCGCCTAGAAGTTTATGTGGGTTGTCATCTCGGATAATCCAGGACGTGATCTCCTGGAAAAACGTAGCCGTAGGCGAGTTTGGGAAATATACGTTATAGAGTGAAAGGAGTTTATGGTGAATGTTAATTTTAACCAGTAGCTTTCTGCCCTCAGAATCGTTTTCTGTTTGTACTATGGTATAATCTAGTGATTTGTGGAAAAGTATGGCTACTCCAGCTTTTCTTCCCCCCGCCGGGATCTATCAAGGATTCGTACCGAGAGAGCAAACAAAGAGGGCCTCTAAAAATTGGTACGAAAAACAGTAATACAACGTTCCCAAAGTACGTATGCAAGGGCCTACCCGTGCAATGATATGTAGCGAAGACATCCACGGTGAGGTTGTAGGTCCAGCGGTTGACCCTCCAGTGGCAGTAGGAGATGTAGTCAGGTCTGCGATCCATGTTGCAGGCCCTGGGACCGGAGGAGTACGTCTACGGGGTGACGAGATAAGGTGTTGGCAATGGAGAATGCAGAATGCCAGTGATCTCTGGCTAGAGACATCCGCACCAGACAACTTCAGGGGGAGTCTGAGGGGGTCATCGGAAGGCGCACAGAAGCCTTTCTAGCCGGGGTGGTAGGATTTTGAGGTCGGGGGGATCGGGCATCCACAGTTGACGATGTGGTCTCCATGTGATCAAGAAAGGACATCGCTTCCACAGGATCTTGGAACGAGCGTTGCACTCCATCTGGGGATTGGAAACGTAAGTTGGCCGCGTAAGCTAGGGTGAAGCGGATCCTCTGTTGGTACAAATAGGAACAGGCCCTGCTGAATGCTTTCCGTTTCCTTGTGACTTCAGCCGAGTAGTCCGCAAAGAGGAGGAGGCGATTATTCTCCAGTTGTAGGTCTCTCTTGCTGCGGAAGGCTTGAAGGACTGCCTGGCGGTCATTGTAGTCTAGAAAACGCACGATAACCGGCCTAGGAGTCTTACGGTCTGAGGCCGGGGGACCTACTCGATGTGCGCGCTCAACCTTGCACGTGGCATGGAGGCCCAGCAGATCCGGAATATTGTGCTCACAGATGGTCTGCAGCATGGAAGGGCGGTATGAGTCCGGTAGGCCAATTATCCTCAGATTATTCCGTCGTGACCGGTTTTATAGGTCCTCTACCGCGATCCTGCAGATGTTGTATATTGCGATTGGCGGAGATGAGTTGCGATGAGGCGGACTCGGCACCTTCTTCCAGCTGCACGATGCGGTGTTCAGCTTCAGAGAGTTGTTGGGCCTGGTGCATAAGATCCTGTCGCAGGGATTGTATACCCTTGGATACCGCCCTGTGTACCGCGTCTTGAATAGTGGGTCGCAGGAGTTTGGCCACTGCGGCTGCTATCCGGCCATGATCTGACTCCACCGGCATTTCATCATCTGAGGAGGCGCTGATATCTGGGCGATGATCTGTCGCATCCATCTTGGATGTTAAAGGCAGCCGTTTGCTGCGTGTCGGGGTGCCTTTACCTTTGAGTCCGTTGCGTTTTTTCGCCAAAAATGTGTCCATGTTAGCCGGTGGACGGGCAGCTGGAGTGCTGGGTGGAGGGGTCTGAGAGTAGAAGGACTATGTCATCTGCAAATAAGGCTAGTTTTAAATCATGGGGGCCGGTCCGGAACCCAGTATAAATGAAGCAAGTGACCTGGATAAGGGTTCTAAGGCTAGATTGAACAGCCGGAGGGATAAGGGGCATCCCTGTCTCGTGCCTTTATGCAAGAAGAATGGCTGAGATATAGCGGCTGAAGTAAGAATGCGAGCCCTAGGAGAAGCATACATTGTGGAAATGAATTTCAAAAAAACTCCAGCAAAACCCATGCAGTGCATCACCATGGAGAGCCATTGCCAGTTAACATTGTCGAAAGCATTCTCCGCATCCAACCTTAATAACGCCAATGGATGCAAGGGAGGCTTAGAGAGGCGATGGCCCTCCAAGGCCAGAATAATCTTTCTAACATTGGTGACCACAGATCTGCCCGCGACAAAACCTACTTGGTCTGGAGAGATAAGATTTGGTAACACGGCCACCAGTCTATTAGCCAGTATTTTGGAGAGCATTTTGGCGTCTAAGTTAAGAAGAGATATGGGGCGGTAGGAACCCGCTTGAAGCGGATCTTTACCTTTTTTCGGTATGAGACGTATGTAAGCATCTTGAAAGGTGTCAGGATAAGTATGACTAGATAATATGTGTTGGTATAGCGTGCCCAACGTGGGGGCTACGGCATCAGATAGTAGATGGTAAAATTCAGCTGAAAAGCCATTAGGGCCAGGAGCCTTGGACCGGGGCGAATGTTTGATGGCTGCTATGATTTCCTGGGGGGATATCTCTTCATTTAGCAAGGCCAGATCGTCAGGGGACAGTTTCGGGAGGGGTAGGGAGTCCAGGAAGTATGTGCCCACCGACATGTTACACTCATCCTGCATTTAAAGTTTGCTATAAAAGTCACTAAAAATCTTACATATCGAGGTTGGGTCTGTGTGCCTCACTCCGAGCTCATCATGTAATTGTGAAATGTGTGAAGGGGGGCAACGTCCTCGAGCCAAGTTGGCTAAGAGTTTGCCCGCCTTATTGCCAAATTTAAATAGTTCCAGGTCTTTTGGGGACCTAATAATGAGATCGTGTTGGTGCAGCCAATGATCACAGGATTGATTGGCTGACAGCCAAGACTCTCGGTTGGCAGGAGTGGGGGATAATTTATAAGCGAGGTAAGTTTGTCCGTCTGCCGTGCTAGCCTCCGCGTATCTACTCATGATTACACGTTTCTTGGAAGAAGCATAGGCCAAAATGCGACCCCTCAATACCACCTTAGCAGTTTCCCAAAATAAAACACTGTTAGATACATGTGCAGAGTTATCAGATGCGTACTCATTCCACCACCCAGTGAGCTCCATTTTGATGGAGTCATCATGTGATAGGTAGGTAGGAAATCTCCAGGTGGTGGGATGACCAGGCGTACCAACATTTTTTAAAGTCACCAAAACCGGAGCATGATCAGATATAATTAGGTCCTCAATCAGTACCGAATCCAGCCTGGGGAGCAAAGACGGGGAAGAAAAGAACAAGTCAATGCGGGAGAGGGAATTATGAGCATGTGAAAAGTGGGTAAAGTCTCTGTCCAAGGGATGTAGATGTCTCCAGAGGTCCATGAGGCCGTAATTCAGGTGGCCAGATTTGCATCCTGAGGGTTACGATGTTTAGGTAGGAGCGGCCTCCTGGCGAGGAAGGGGTAGCATTGAAGTCTCTGCCTATCAGCAGGAGAGACTCCGGGGAACGTGCAGACAGTTTGGATAGAAGAGTGTCCAAAAAAGGTTGATTATCCGCGTTCGGAGAGTATATATTCCACAAGTCCTGCGAATGGGGGCCCATCTGCAGGGAAAAGAGAGACCATCTCCCATCAGATTGATCAAAATGATGATGTAGGATATTGTGAGTCAGGGATTTGTGGATGAGGGTGATCACCCCAGCAGAGCGGCCAGCCGCAGGGGCACCCAGGGCCGTACCCACCCAAGATTGACGCATGCGCGGGATGTCTTCAGCCTTGAGGTGCATTTCCTGGAGGAGTGCGATGTCCACCTTTAGTTTCTTGAGATGTCATAGAACTTGTCTCCTCTTGTTAGGCGATCTTAGTCCCTTAACATTCCATGTTACTATCTTCAAGGGGGGTCCCATTGCGCTAGGAGTAGCAGGTGCAGAAGGAAGAAGATAGAGTAATTCAGATTGGAGTAGTCAGTTCCGGGCGTCCCAGTGCTCCCGAAGCGACTTTGTGGTCCAGACTCAGAGATGACGGCCCCAGGCCTCAGTTCAGCTACAGGAGGCAAAGCAGTAGTGCAGGCGTAAAAAGGGACTACTGTAGTTGTGGCATAGGTAGGCAGGGCATGGATTGATTGAAGGCGTTCTTGCTCAAAAACAAAACGTAAACAAACTAGTAACCAGAGAATATGGATATATAGGTCCACTATATATCCGGGCAACAAAATTCAAACTTTATATGGAACCCAGCAGGTATCCACAATGCAAAGTCTGTGTGGCAGAAAGTACACTTCTCGAGTGATCCTTCTGTCCCGCCACCTCATATAACAACAACAATTGCAGCAGCAGAAAATGAGCTGTGGCGGACAAAATCATGCATGACATCATAAGAACATCAGGTAGTATATGTGTCAAACTCTTCACCATCATCTGCAGAGGGCAAGCAACACAGTGCCCGTGGGCAGTTGTGGGTCGATGTTAATGGTCGATTTCAGGCTTTCTTCTTCCTGGGTGGTCTTTTGATCGGGGAGCCAAGGGGTTGGTTTTCCCTGGATTCCAGGAATCTCAATACTTGGGGAGCCAAGGTGAATCTCCATTCCTTCCCATCTTCAGTGGAGAAGCGGAGGGTCGCTGGGTACTGCAATGCAAAGCGGATGCGTCTGCGCACCAGTAGCTGGCACACTTCATGGAAGGATTTCCGCAACTTAGTGGTTTCTGCAGAGCAGTCAGCAAATAAGAGCAGCTGGAGGCCGTTAACAACGAGATTGCGCTGTGTGCTGTATAGATTGAATATAGTTTGCTTGTCGTGGTAATCTAGATAGCGAATTATCACAGGCCGCGGTTTGTTGTCATCTCTAGGTGGGCCTTGTCTGTGAGCTCTTTCCACACTGCATATATCTGAATGACCCAATGCTTTAGGGACGGCCGTGGAACAAAATGTGCGGAGTTCCTCTGGTTTGATTGACTCTGGGATACCAATGACTCTCAAGTTATTTTGTCTACAGCGATTCTCCAGGTCATCTACTTTCTCCAATATGGTGTGCATCTGTTTGGACACTATATTGTAGGTGTGCCTCCGCAGCATCATCTTCCAGGTCACCCACCCTCGGTTCCATGCAATCTCTGGGACTGTGCCTCTATAGTAGCCGTTATCTTACCCATATGGATATGTATGGTGTCTGCTATAATAGCAGAGATGTCTGCCTTCAGGTGTTGTGACACAGCAGAGGCCTGTGAGGAAAAATCAATAGGGGATGCAGAGTGAGCGGCTAGCTGTGACTCACCATCCACATCCCCACAAGGAGATTCCTGCTGCATCGCCTCGGGCGCCATATTGGAGGGGGCATGTTCGTTGGCCGTTATGTCCGTGAGGGCTCTCCGCGCCCTATGCGGACGCTCCACGTACTTGTCCATAGTGGGCTAACGATCCGGGGCTCGACGGGCTGGTGTTGCGGGTGAGAGGCGGCAAGGACGGCGGCTACTGGATCGATGGCGGGATGGAGGTCTGAGGAGAGCTGCTACAGCATCAGGCGCCGGGAACCGGAAGTCCTCTAGTTTCACCTTTTAAGTTGCATTAGTGAAATAAATGAACTTTTGCACGATATTCTAATTATTCGAGTTTCACCTGTATATAACTCAGTTGCTGGCCAAGGTTAAAGGGTTCAGAGGGCATTATAGACAGGAGCCAAATCATTTTATGTTCTGGAAATTCATTACAAAACCAAACTTTATCTCTTCAGGGAAGTTGGAACTTTTTTGAACCCAATAAATTTAAATTAAAGAAATATAGTTTTTTATTCTCAGAAAATATGTATTTAAAAAGTTTAGAATTTGTTGGCTTTTGTATTTCTTTTACCTTTTTAGAAATATTTCCTAATATTGGCTACAAACATTGAAAATATTTTCTGAGAAAGAATAATTAAAAAATCTAGCATTACAAATACTTTCTGTAAATATACTATAAGATTCCTCCATCCTTGCTAAGTAGTGTGGATAGATGAATCTCCTGCTTGTCTATTGTATTTTACAGTGGTAGGTGTGCCACTGTCAGAATACCTGAACAGTGACAGCAGCCGATTTATACATGCATACATACATAGAACTGACTGTCTGAGCATGTATTTATTGTCTGAGCATACATTTATTGTCTGAGCATGCTGGGAAATAGATTATAGAATATTTTACTTTTTCCTACTTAATAATGTTGTAAGGAAAAATGACCTTTATCAGGGGGTGTGCTCTATTCATACTCTGACCCCCCCCCCCAAAAAAAAGATATAGAGATCCTAATTCCTGCATAGTGGTCAAAGATCAAGGATTTCACTTGCAGAGAATCTTAAGGATTAGCTTGACTGGTCTGGAACTTGCATTCGCAAGTAGGGAAAGAAGGAATTAAGCTTCTGACTTACAGCCCAATGTTAGCTTGTGCACAACCCATAAAATGCCATGCCTCACCAGCTGTTTAGTATTAAAAAAAAGCTCTGGCTGCTATCCCCACCTCCTCTCTGGCAGTTTTGCCAGAAGAATCACCTGGTCACCAATCCAGCAATGCATGTCTTCTGGGATGAGTGATACCCAGCATCATTCAATTAACTTCCTGTGAGAGCTGGATTCAGTGGAAAATGCTGCAAAGTTTGGAGCCACATCATTAAATTGCACTGCTCTCTGCAGCATTTAGGATTCACCCACCAATGGTGGAAGACGTGGGTGAACAGTATCTGTATTGTCTTACATGGCACTGCTCTCTGCAGCATTTAGGATTCACAGTACCAGTAATGTCACTGGTGGAAATACCTGGAAAAAAGCTAAGTATGCTGATTGATTTTGTGTGGGATCAGGTGGGACTCCAATGAAGGGCTGGGGGACAGAGGATGGGGGGTAATACTGAGACCAGAGTTGGATTTCAAATATTGATTTCCCTGTGACAGATTGCTTTTCCTTACCATATTCGTTCCTTTTTCCATTTTCATGTTGAAGTTGTATCACCATTTAAAAAACGTTGAATACACATTTGGCTCACATCAGCCCGTTCCATTTTTTAATGAATACAGAGAATTTGTTAATCACTACAAAATAATAAATTGGATTGTTACGGACGATGTCACTGTAATTTATAACAATGTGGGAAATTTTACATCCTGGGCACCAGAAGATCAGCAACTTCAAATTAATACTGAAGCCATAACATGGAAGAATAGTACTGAGGTAGGTCCATGATATAACCTTGGGTTGATAGTAAACAATAAGACACTGGGCCTGATTTTCTAAAAGAAAAGGAGTCAAGTTGATATAAGTTGTTATTGCACATGTATACTTTGTTATACTTTATATGCTTATACTTATACTATACTTTATATACTTAAATTTGTTACTGTCTGCCTTTTTTTTGAAAGGTTGCTTTGACTGATATATTATTCCAGTTACACCTCTTGTAGATAACTATCTAGAAATACATGAGGAAATTCTGAAAACCCAGGACTCTTAATACAGCCTTATCAAAATGCTCTGGAGGAATAAACACCTATCCAACTGGGGTTCAGCTGGCCATACATGTAAATATTTCTCTAATTTAGCCCAGAAAGCTTAACAAGATAAATCTCTCAATTACCACATCCTTCCTTGCTGGCTTCTGTATTCTGACAGTAGGTACCTGCAGCAATTAGAATATCCAAACAGTAATTACAGCTGGATGTCTATAGTCACTGTTCGGCTGTATTTTCTCCACCCAGCTCCTTGACTTTTTCACTCGAAGTATGTCAAGCCAGGTGCGGTTGGCAGAGCCCTGCTCAGTTCAAATTTAGATGATTCACAGGCATCAGCCAAAATTTGAGTAGGAAATGGCCAGCTCACCTTTACTAACATACAGATGAGTTGCCCAGAGTTAAGTTTAATATCATGTTTATATTTAATGCTATGATTATGCTACATTAATAATAACCATCTATATAAATATATAAGAAGAAAACAGTCAGTTTGAATTGAAACACACCAATATTATGAGGTGCAGGAAGCTGATAAAACACAATAATGTTTCCAAAGGAGCCATGCAAAATATTCATATCATGTCTGATCTCTATCAAATTGTGATTTCATTGTATGCAATAATATATTAGACTGCAAAACACTGTCACCAGGAATTACTGTATTTAGAAAATCTTGATCAAGTGCCAGCTTAAATTCCAGAAAACAGTGGCTGGCAGCTGCGGTGCCAGCGGGAAGGGGGGTGTCACCCAGAATTTTTGTGAATATCTCTCATCAGCAGCTTTTTAGCCACTGATGACAGCTATTATTTTACAGAGGACCATCAGGGGAATTGTTCTGGTATAAGCAATCATGAGCTTATAGCAAAACAGTAGAAGCCATCGAAGTATGGCATACTGACATGTAAAATATAAAAGACAGGGTCACGTCAGGTAAATAGACACCAAATATTTCAAGCCTTAAAATTGTGTGCGCACAATAATACCCCAAATTGGGCATAGGCGACGCTTTAAAAGCTTTTATCGCTCTTTAGTTTAGTGTTATCCATAATTAATGGACTTAAAATTATTGCTCGAACTCCAACATTCATGGTGATAGGTAACGTGGGCAGCGCAATTGTCGTTTTACCATGTTGGTGCACCCATGCGTTTTTACTTTTATGTGTGTATATATTTGGGGGGAGGGAATTAAAAATTTGTGGAGGGTTCTTTTAAATTTTTTATGTGACTTTTATTTTTTTACGCTTTTTTTTTTACTCTTAATGTTATTGCTATCACATAGCGGGCTAACAATCCCTTATGTGATAGCACAGGCACACTTACAGGTCCTCTTTATGGAGACATTAGGGGTCTTTTTCTAAGTTGAAAACAAGTTATATCAGAGTTCTGCTGCTGTATCTAGGCCATCACTTTCCTCTTTCATGTCTCCAGCTCCCCATTATCTCCCCCTTCATGTCCCCAGCTTTCCGCTCCCGGACCCCACGCAACCTCTGCGACACTGGTAGTTCCGCCACTGGATGCACCGCTACCAACTACCATACTCGGAACAAGCACATGTACAGACACTTTTCGAGCTTCAAGACTAGATTAGATAAATATTCAAAAGTTAGGAGGCAGCTGTCATTTGTAAGGAGCACACGGAGCTCCTGGGATTTGTACATCTCTGTTTTAATGTACGATTTTGGTTTTCTAAATATAAATAAAAGGATGGTAGCGGCACTGGTATCTGAACATCCCTAGTTACAAGCCACCCATTGTGGGTCTGTTAACCTGGGACAAAACTGATAATGTTATAATTATGGTTTTTTTAAGATACTTATAAGCCTTGTTAGTTATGTTTTCCTTTTTTGGGATTAATTTGTTCTATTTGTGTTTTTAGATACACTTTCATTGCTACGTTAAGAAGGAAACACCAAAAAAAAGTGGGATCACATTTATAAAGGGTTAAAAGAACCCATCCTGGGAGTGTCATTGCTGACCTTTTTGTAAAGTAATTAAGGGGTATTATAGGCTAGTACTCATGTGGTTAACATAGTATGAAACAATTGTTAAGCTTCACCATCATCAAATATTTTTTAAGTTTAGATAATGTTGTGTTTCAATAGGTTAATTAGAGAAAGTGAATCCGTAGTAAAGGGAGTGATGTGTAAAAATGACTTACTTACTTACTTACATGATGTTTCAAATTATGGACATTTGTGAAACAAGCAGGAATTGTTGGAGTGTATACCTGTATTATATTAAAAGGGTTACAAATTGGAGGGTCCATGGCCCACGTATATTATAATATACAAGAAAGAATGATTCTCATACAAGCATCTGTATAGTATTATAGTATTGATATTATTACATCGATATTACTGAATTTGTATTGTTACACCACATGTGCTGGTTAATTAGTGATAATTAACCAGCACATGTGGTGTAGGATTCTTTTATTGGTTTTAAATTGTGGGGCATTTACTAATAAAGTTGTTTATTTTTGTGATAATGACATTTATAATAATTATTACTTTTAATTAGGGTGTTTGATTAAAAAAAGTAGATACCGAAAGCTTGGCCTACAGTTCCCCATCATATGTTTTAAGCCAGGGTATCTTACAAAAACATTAAAAAAAATATAAAGCATCTATATGCTGCAGGTCTGTTGTGCTGTATATCATTTCCCTAGTTTAGCTTTTTGTTTTTGTCTGGGTCCCTGCAGCTGATTCGCCCTCACTATATGTCTGGGGAAGCCATCATAACCATGGGGTGAATGGGAGGAATTTCAAGCCTATATGTGATAACAAACCGTCTGAAATTACGAATTGATTCAGCATAACGAATCAAAACAAAATATTTGCCGGTTCACATGCCTACTATATACAGCTCAAAAAAGGTGAAGATCTTGCCTGGACATAAACTTTGAATGTTCATATTGTCTGTATTTTTTTATAATCTATTTGTGTTATAAGTCATTCTTTTTTTATAACACTGGATGGATGTTTTTATAAAGCAGTGAGTGTGACATTCCTAAAACATTTACTATAGGTGAATCAATTACTGGTGTTTAAAAAATGTACACAAGAAAGATTCACTTGGAGTGAATTTTTGGTAAAAGTCCTATTCACTGCTTTATAAATATACTGTACCCCATAGTTTGTATAATCTCACAGGATATTATGGACCTTTACAAAATAATAATCATAATAACGATCTCTGATTTTCAGGTTCCGGTATCTCGGTGCTCAGGACCTTGTTTACCTGGCACCAGAAAGAAGTTTGGATCTTCAATTCATGAATGCTGCTATGAGTGTGTTCCATGTCCACAAGGAGAGATATCCAACATTTCTGGTAGATTTTGTATTTGTTAGTAAGTTATTGTTGGACTGGGCAGACATTGCCACTGTTGTTAAAATCTATGTCAGGAAAGAAACATATGCAGTACACCTCTGCAGTGTAAGCATGTCACCCCATGTTGTATCCCTTTAAACACCCTGCAGGTACAGAAATATATCTGCTGATCTGGGCATGAATGCACTCAATTCCTAATTTCCTGTTGTGGGCTGACAAAACTCCGGAATTGGCAGACTGAAATTATCAAACCAAGAAATGGTCTCAGCCCCACCAAGTTGTCTTTTGCTGCTACTACTACTACTACTACTACTACTACTACTACTACTACTACTACTACTAATACTAATACTAATACTAATACTAATACTACTAGTACTTCTTCTCAGAGTTAATCATAACTCAAACTATAATGTATAGATATTTATATATATAGAAAAATATATAGTGGCATATCTTAATTGCCTTAAGCCTTAGAGATCCTCTCCATAGGGAAAAATATGTCACACCCCCACTCCTCCCACATAATGGGAGGGTCCAATCAAACCAGCTGGACTTTCTACTATGACCCCAGACTATGTATGGAAACTGAACTATGATTGTAACTTGAGTACAAGGACGAAGTCAAGGGAAAGCCGCTACTGGTCCTGAGTAACACACTATGGGGTCTATTCACGAAGCTGCAGAAGGATCTAGCCGTAGCTTTGGCCGATCCTTCGGCTAGCTTCGGCCCCAGGACCCTTTCGGTTCAGTAGAACCGAAGGTGTGCTGTACGGGCTATTCACTACAGCCTGTACAGCTCCCAAACTTGGCCGAGCTGAACGCATATGCCTCGGCTCAGTGTTTCTCTCCTGGGCGGCCGGGAGTGGAAGGCTCCCAGAGCGCCCGGGAGATTTTTTTTTTTATTCTTTTATTTTTTTTTTACGGCAGCAGAACAGCCGGACAATAGAAAACTGTTGAGCGGAGCTAGCTGTCACTGCTGGCTCCGCACAATCGTTTTCTGCTTATTTATTTTTTACTTTTTTAACTATTTTTCTGTTCTGCTCGGTCCCTCTTAGGAACTGAGCAGAACAGCCGAGCCGAATGCCGCTCAGCGGCATTCAGCTATTGACTCACTGCTGTTCGACATCTATAAGAATAGGCTGAACAGCAGTGAGTAGCCTGTCGGAGGTTCGGCTCAGCCGATCCAGATGCTGGATCGGCTGAGTCGAACTCCTTCCGCACTTCGGGTCAGCCTGAGCATGTTCGGCTGACCCGAAGCCATGCAAGGCAAGCCGATGTACGGCTGATTTCAGCCGATATACGGCTGAAATCAGCCGTACAAGCCTGAACAGTGTTCGGCTCACTTCACTTGGGGTCGGTTGTTCACTCGGCTGCCCTCGGCAGCTTAGTGAATAGACTTGTATGTGTGACAGCAAGTCTCATTCATCTGTACTCACACACGGACAGTAAATCTTTTCTAGCTCTATGACCTCAGTCTTAGGAAACCCACATTTTTCCCCAGGCAAGGTATAATTTCCTGGACCACTAGCACCCTACTTCTGATAAAGAACTACATCAAGAGAGAGAAATTCCTAGAGAGAACAAAGATCAATAGTACCAGAGGGATGTTGGAGATGCAACTCTGTCACAGAATCCATGCTTTACATGTGATGGGAATGTCTCTTGATCAAATCCCTCTATCTGGAGGTCCCTTTCCTAATTACCCAGATCTCAACCCGACTGAGTGTGAACCCAAGGTCATGTTACTTCATTATACATATAACTCGATACTGAAATATAAGCACTAGGACTGTTTATATCCCTAATGTGGACAAATCTCTTACATTTCTCCACTGGTAGTCTGAAGACCCTCTCTAACTTGCTGAGTGGCATCAGAAAGTCAAATGTATTTTCAAGATGGAGAAAACTAGGGCAATAGCAAATTACTTAACAGGAAGGGGTGGTTTGAAGGGGTAATATAAGTAGGATCTCCCAACCCTATTCCAATAAAGCTATACCAAATAAATTACTCTCCCCACCACCATTACCCTTTCAACCCTTCCTGAACTTTTCTGCACTCCCCATAGTTACCCCTATCTTGATTACCTTCTCTACTTCCTTTTCTACCCATTACCCAATTCACATAAGTACAGATTTCTCCTCCTCTTCCTCAATCACCTAGTTCAGTTAATGGGAGAATGCATCAACTCTAAAATCCATGAATGCTGAACATAGCGAATAACCCCATTAAGGTCTATAGGGCATGGGTATCGGGGTACTGACATGATTACCAATGCAAAAAAAATACAGTTCTGTGGGGTAGGGTATTTTAAAGGGACTTACATGGCAACTTTAAAAAGGCATAATTATTTTATATATTTGGGGATGTCTTAAACCTGCACATGACGTTGTACGCAGAGTACAGAGGTTGCACACAGAGAAATACACAGTACTCCTTTCCCTGCCTGCCTCTGTTTGTTGTCTTCCATATTTAGTCAATAACATCACCCAACACCCCAGTCAGTCTTGAAATTAAGCAGCTGGCCAGGGACTGCCATTTGTGATGGCAGGAACAGCAGGAGAGGATCATCATGGTAGTGGGCCATAGTGTTGGCAGGTCAGCAGTCATTGTTCATCGTGATTGATACTGGATCAATATCATTGGACCACATTATTGACCATGGTTTTTATTTACTTTCTTTTTAACATTTTTGCAAATAAGTAACAAAGGGTATTATGTAATCTTTTCTCATAGGGGTGAATATCTGGGGGCCCCTTCAATGGTCTCATCCCCACATCCGGGCCAGGAGGAAACTGCCATTTAGTAGTGGCAGACAAATAAATTGCTTTTGGCTGCATCAGCCATAGCTTTGGGTGGGTGGGCAAACTGGGCAAATCTGCTTATTTTGTGTCGGGTCCCAGTCCGTAGCACATGTCGAGTCCCGGTCCGAGCTCCAATGCGGGGACGCACACGGAGAGAGGGCATCCGCCGCCAGGTCCAGGCCGCGCAGACGACGGAGGGCCCGGCGGTTTCCGTGAGGCGTGATGTCATCGTGCTAATACGGGCCGGTGATGCCATCAAGTCGGCGCATGCGCAGTAACGCGTCCTGGCCTTTATAAGGCGCCACAGGATGCTGATTCAGTGCTGAGTGATCTTCACCCTGTGATGGATGTCCTGACCTTGCTCCTGTTCCTAAACCTAATCAACCTGTTTGTACTGGCTTCCCTCTCTGACGATCCTCTTGATTATCCTCTGTACCTTGCTGCCCGCTTGTTATCGACCCCGCTTGCCTCTTGAGGCTCCATTTGGAGTAACCCCTTGTACTTCGATTGCCCACCTGTTACTGACCCAGTCTGGCTCCTGACTTCCTGATTGGATTTACAGCACCTTCAAGCACGGCTGACTACCCCACCAGATCTCTGATCACCACTGCGACCCAGGATCCGCACCTGTGCACCCCCTGCCTGAGCACACTGTCTTCAACCCCAGTGGTCATCAGACAGGGTTGCAAGGGAGGTCCTCCTCGTCACCTCTGGCCCACACTACAACCCTAACAGTTTGTTTGACTAAACCCTGAAGTTCATCCCATTTCCTCATACATACTGCTTAACATAGGGTCAAATATCAATGCATAATACAAATAAAACACTGTATTTGTTGCTAAATTCGACACAACAAATTCTTTAAGTGTAAGTCAGGGCAAAAAAAATTTTGCAGGCTGGCTGGCAGGTTGAGGCTGGGGAATTTTTGTGTTTTGTATTTCAAAAAAATATATACAGTACATCTCTGCAATACATTTTTCTGTGTTTTATCCCTTTAATTACCCTGCAAGTACAATAACAATGACCCAATGAATAGCCAGAAATTCACTTCTTCTCTCTCCTGTGTCATTCCTGCTAACTGTTATAATTGTAAAATATATAGTGGAATCTTTATTGGCAAAACCCTAAATATATACAATATTTTCAGCAGTATTGTCATCTTTATGGCAGCTATTTTTCACAGCCATAATCTTTTGCACGATTCTAGAAATTGTTTTTCCTGTTAAGTTAAAGATGGAATATTAGCCTGATATAAATCGTCATAGTTTGGAGTCATTCTCACCCCCAAATATCTAATATTCTGGTACTCCCATCCATATGAATATTCACTCTGTAATAAGCCTTGAACCTCTTTTGATAGCAGTATATTGAAAATGTTAGATTTAGGGATATTTACTTGGAGGCCTGAGAGATTTCCAAATCTTGAGATACATTTGAACAGATTTGGCATGGAGTTAATGGCATTAGTAACAAAGAAAATAGTATCGTCCACAAACAGTGAGTTTTTTTGTTCATATCCCCCTACCTCCAGACCTTTTATATTTACATCATTGCATACTGCTATTGCCAATGGCTCGATGGCAGGGCAAATAATAATGGAGATAGCAGGCATCCCTGTTGTGTCCCTCTCATAAGTTGGAAATTTTGAAATTTGGCAACTTGGTGACTTTATATTTTATAAACACATTTGGATTTCGATACAATCCTGTCACCCATTTAATAAAATTTGGGCCACAGCCCCATTTCTATAGAATGAGAGTAAGGTATGGTCATGATATTGAAGACCTTTCAGATGTCTAATGACAATATCAACTATCAATATGTCGATATCTAGCAATATTACCAGATGCAAAAGTCTTCTTAACCGATCCATGGCCTGCCTTTTTGGAATAAACCCAACCTGGTCCATTTCAATCAAGGTATGTATCCCTTTATTCAACCTACTTGCTAGAATTTTAGAATTTTAGCTATTAATTTTACATCCTCATTAAGTCGTGAGATTGGTCTGAAATTTGACCAGTTGGTTTGATCAGTACTTGGTTTATCTATCTATCTATCTATCTATCTATCTATCTATCTATCTATCTATCTATCTATCTATCTATCTATCTATCTATCTTTGTAATACATCTCAATATTATTGTTTCAATATTATATATGTAGGTAATGTAGTGTATTTTCTTTTACTCTTTCTCAAGAATCCAATTGCTAACTATGAGACAACACAAGACATTTTCTCAGATACTTTGACAAAGATACTCATTGTGTTGGTATTTTTCTTCTTGCAGACAGTGAAAACTGCATGAAATGTTCTGATGAAGAATGGCCAAATGAGAAGAAGGATCGCTGTGTTCCAAAACTGGTGGAGTTTCTCTCTTACAGAGATGATACAATTGTTGTATTCATTTCAGCTGTCTCCATCCTCTGTTGTCTTCTGACTGGTGTAATATTGGCGATGTTTATACATTACCAGGACACACCCATTGTTAAAGCTAATAACCGGAACCTGAGCTATCTTCTCCTGGTCTCCATCATGCTGAGCTTCCTCTGTGTCTTCTTGTTCATCGGCCATCCAGTAGATGTAACCTGCATGCTACGTGTAACCTCTTTTGGTGTCATCTTCTCAGTTGCTGTCTCTTCTCTACTTGCCAAAAGTATCATGGTGTGTATTGCTTTTAAAGCCACCAAACCTGGGAGTTCCTGGAGGAAATGGATGGGAATCACATTGCCGATTTCTATCATGTCAGCGTTGTCAATGGTGCAAGTTATAATTTGTGTAACTTGGTTGTCTATATCTCCTCCCTTCCAGGATCGAGACACTCACTCTTATCTTGGAAAGATCATCATTCAGTGTAATGAGGGTTCAGTTATCGGCTTCTACTCTGTCTTGGGATATATGGGACTTTTGTCAGCTGTGAGTTTCATTATAGCTTTTTTAGCCAGGACATTACCGGACAGTTTTAATGAGGCCAAGTACATCACCTTCAGCATGCTGGTGTTCTGCAGTGTCTGGATTGCCATAATACCAGCCTATCTGAGCACCAGGGGGAAATACATGGTGGCTGTGGAGACTTTTGCTATAATAGCATCAAGTACTGGACTTCTTGGCTGTATATTTTTCCCAAAATGTTACATCATTCTGTTCAGACCTGACCTGAATACAAAAACAGGTTTGCTTGAAAATAGAGGATAATCTTTTTTTAATATATGATGACCTCTGTGGTACAACTTAACATATAATCTATAATAACTGATGAGCCAATAATGAGAACAGCGTGACATTTAAAGTTTAACATTTGATTCTCACTTTTGCTCTCATGTAGAATTATGGACACGTTGCATTTGTTGGACACCTGATCCCCTGCTGGCTTTGGTGGTCCCTCCCTCAGGCTGCTACATCAATACAGAATAATGTAGTCACTTAGCGAGGAGGAACCACAGTGACCATACTTATCTAAAACATCCTAAAGTGTCACATACCAACTTCACCCATTACTCCTTAAGAGAATAAATATTTTACTCACCACCTTCCAGAAAGGTGAAAATGTAAAAAAATAAATAAAAGCTGCCCGGAATGCATTTTTAAGTGACCAAGTCATTTTAAATATATTGGAGGTAGATGTATCTGGCTACAATAAATAATCAATTTTGCTTGGTGTATTCTAAATTCATTTAAAATATTAGCTGAAGCATGTTCTCATTTTAAGTGATACGTTTATTTTATTTAAAATGACAGATCCTGATATACCAACTTCAAAAGTAAAAAAAAAAGGTTCCAGGTGGTGACTACATAAGTAATTAACTAACCAAGGACCCTAATGTGGTGTGCATTAGACATGCTTACTCCTAAAGACTCCAAAAGGTCCTTATTAATTTGTATAACAAAGATTCACAAGAAAGTAAAGTAGAAAATTAGAAGTGTATGCACATTTTGTGATATTTTTGAAGTTTTGTTAAATAGAACTGCACTATTTCTTCTTTTCTGTAACAATAACAGTCCAATGGCACAATAGTTATACAGGTATTCCTCACTTAACGACCGAGTTCCGTTCCTACGACCAGGTCGTTAAACGGATTGGTCGTTAAGTGAGGAACTCTATACAGTACTGTACTGCATTAGTACAGTACTGTATAGCGTTGCCGAGGTACAGTAACGAACAGTGTACTGTACATCGGGCAATGAAAATACTTACCAGGACCCGCAATGAAGATCGGAGGACACCACTTCCGCCGGCGACACGGCGCACTGGCGCTGACGCGCAAGGTCGGAGGTCGATCGGCGCTCCGTCGTAAGTGCGAGTGGTCGCAAAACAGGTAAGTCGGTAAGTGAGGAACATCTGTATAATATATTTTGTACCCTTTTTATTGTAGCCCTGCATCCTCTCCAATTTTAATCCTGCCTTTCAATGTAGTGTTGTTTGTTGGGTGGTCAATTGAATGCCTGGCTCTTATTTATGTTATGATGATGGAGGGTAAATGTGGGGTGCTTTTGGATCACACTGGTTACCACACAGCAAAACAATTATGTGTTTGGTACTAGGGACTGCTCTAAATTAAAATATACCCCAAAAATATTCAAACTGTAAAAACCCCAAAACAAAAGTCCACTATATTTTCATTACTGTTTAAACACTAGTAGAAAAAAAATTATATAAAAAAAAATAACAATAAATCACCAAAGGAAAACAATAGCAGGCAGATAGCAAGCAAGTATACTTGTGGCAGAGAGAGTAATCCTAAGAAGAACTATAAAAACAGGGGGGGGGACCCAGATAATATGTAGATCACACACTGCGACAAACCTTTCTATAACTTGCTCCATTCTTTTAGATTGTAAACTCTCATGGGTAGAGCCCTCTGACCCATTATGTCTTGTTTTTTATTGTAACTGTAAGATCTTTCTTATATCATAAAGTGCTGTGCAAATTGTTGGCACTATATAAACTCTGAATAAAAATTATAATAATAATAGATCACCACTGCATCAACATTACACAGAAATATCAGTTCTCAGAACAGCTCCAATACACAATAAAAATATGGCTGCTGTGAGCCCACACATTTACAATGAGAGGCCTTGGTTATCCATTTCTTCATATTATTGGCTCTTGTGATTTAGCTGGTGGAGCAAAGCCTAAGCGGTGCATTATGGGTTGTTCCTAAATTCTGGTGCAAATTCTGCACATATTGGCCAAAAGCTAATGATTTGCCCCAGAAGAGGGGTGAACTCAGACTTTATCCTAGTCGGCATAGGTAATGAGCAATTATGACAGTTTGCAGATTTTTGTGGGAGAATTAGAAACCTGGTAGACTGGCTAAGCTGTGAGTATTATAAGATACACTCTGTGTTTAAGGGACAGGACAGGAAGAAGAGTAGGAGGGGTATGCCAGTGTGTCAGGAATTATCTGAAATTGAATATGAGAGATGCCATCAGTAACAAGACTTGTGACGGTGCAGAGTCTGTATGTCTGGAGATACAAATAAGTGAAAACAATGGCAAATTACTGGTGGATGTATTCTATATCCTCCCTAACATAAGGGAAAGGGAATAGAATCAACTTTTGTTTTACAGAATGGAGTGTTAAGTATCCTGATAATGATTGGGCAAATGAAAAACTCAAGCACTCAGCTAAGATTCATCATTGCAGGAACAAAGATGAACAGGGGATGTTGGCTACAAGTGACAGGTAGAAGGCAAATTGTATTAAATAATTTTTTCTCTTCAGTTCATACAGACAAAATGGACGGGTTAAATTAGTAATACTAATAATAAGGTACTCATGGCACCTCAGTGGCTGACAGAAATGTGGGTTAAAAAAGACTTGAAAGACTTAATGCAAACAAATCTCCAGGATGAGATGGCTTACACCCATAAGTCTTAAAAGAGCTTAGCCAAGTTATAGTCAAACCATTGTTTTAAGGAAACCTTAATGACTGGAATAATACTGACTGATTGATGAAATTCTAATGTGGTGCTGGTATTCAAAAAGTGGTTTAGATATACAGGTGAAACTCGAATAATTAGAATATCGTGCAAAAGTAATTGCAGTAAGTGCTGCAAAAGGGGCCAAAACCAAGTACTGAGTACATATGCATGCTTGTACTTTTCAGAGGTCCGATATTGTTCTATGTACAATCCTTGTTTTATTGATTGCATGTAATAATCTACTTTTTTGAGGTTGTGGATTTGGGGTTCTTGGGGTTTTCATGGGCTGTAAGCAATAATCATCACAATTATGACAAATCACGGCTTGAATTATCTTGCTTTGCATGTAATAAGTCTATCTCATATATTAGTTTCATCTTTTAAGTTGCATTAGTGAAATAAATGAACTTTGCACGATATTCTAATTATTCGAGTTTCACCTGTATATGAGCAATAGACTGTGGTTGATTTACTAACCTTATAAACACACCACGAACATGTATACACCTCTGTAGTGTGTTCCCTCCAAGCATGATCTATGGGTGGAATCTAAACACCTTTGTAGTGTGTACACACCCAGCAGGTGTGTTGTGCAAAGCCCTGCATGAATTGCAAGGTGATGTTGTGTAAATTAGCTCTATGTTGTGTTGCTTGCGTTGATGAATGCAGGAATGTAAATGCATGAGCTAACCATTTTTGTCTAAACTGTGAAGCAGCATTATATATGCATCATGTGCATGACTTTTCCATATATGGCATTAGTGGAAATATGCTTTTAGAGACTTTTTGGTTGATAAATACGTTTTGCTGTGTGAAAATCACACACACCTGGTGCGTGCGTGTGTTTAGGTTAGTAAATCACCCCCACTGTGTCATCTACATTCTCTATGATTAGGCTTGTCATGGTGGAATGTGTCAGAGGTGGGCAATCATTGGGCTGTAACAGCCTCTTGTTGGCTGTCAAGCTGCTATAAATGTTTAAGGTAACATCAGCAATGTGCAAAGCTGTCTTCTAAGCACATGCACTATGCCTACTCAATGACGCTGTGAATGGACTGGAGTGGTGACATACAGCATGTTTGTGTCTTATAATCTGATATCTCTTAGTTATTCACTGATTATGTATTTTTTATTCATTTTTATAAAGAATTTAGAACATGTGCAGACACATACATCAGTGATTATAGTATATTGAGGTATTAAAATGACATCATATCATGAGCCACACTATGATGTATAAAATGCAAAAACAAGTATCAAAGCGAGGGTGGTAGACAAATAGGATGGGTATGAGGTATAGAAAGTAAGGTAAGTAAGGAAAAGGAGAAGGAGGAGAGATATTTAGAAGATAGAAATAAGACAAAGTCCTAATACATCTATAGCTAGATTCATGAAACTAACACATTGGCATAATGCAAATCAAGATGCAGAAGACATAACATCCAGGTAAGAAGCTGTGGTCCTAAAAACAATCCAGCAGGCCCATACTTTACGGATAAGATTTTAGGGATCTCTAGAATCATGAGAAAATTCTTCCATTAAATTGATCTGATCTATTTTTTAAAACCATAATTTAATAGAAAGAACTTTCAATTGTTTCCAGAACAATAAATATAAATAAATAAATACATTTAGCTGCATCACATAAATGAGGTGCAATGGGTCATTTACATTTGCTTGCCGGTTTACATTTATACAAAATGACCCATGGGTCAAGAGTCACTGAGGAAATAAGATTCAGTGGTCCAAAGAGTCTTATTCACTGGACAAAACCATAATTTATGCATACGAGTACCTTCATCCACACAGTCTCTGCAACATGGAGGATACATCTCTGGAAATATTCAATACCATACCATGGAGGAGCGTTCATGCATAGAAGAAACTTAGAAAACTGTGTGAAACATTTGGCAGTAGATGCAGATAATAACAGGATCTCTAGAAGGTTAAGTTCAGCAAAGTAACAAAGTGGATTTAGTTAGGACTGTATAAAATGGAAGAGATAAGTGTGTTCCATTGGTCCAGTGGTTGTGATTTGCAGTGGTCTCTGATCTAGAGAGGTTTAAAGTGGAACCTTGTACTACATGATGTAGAAGAAGTAGTTTTCCAGGTGACCAATTATGGAAATGGAGAACCACAAGAAAAGTTAGAAAGTATGAATGGGAACAAAAGGGAGTAATGGTGAATTACTCTGCCAATGTTGTTGTGCATGAACATTGTCCCACACAGTAAAAGACAAATTAATTAGTGGAGAAGTATACAGTAAGAAGGATCTGTGATAAGCAGGATTCTAGAACATTGCATCTAGTTCAATAGCACTTAGCTGAATTACAACATCTACCGATATCTTAAAATCTGCAAAGTCCAGTCTGGTACCTTAGTGAGAACAGTAGCCTTGTGTAATCAGCCATCCAATGTTCCCTATGGTGGAGTCAGCTGATCCTCCTGTTACCTCCTGACCCTGCAGTGCATTCAGCCATCCAATGTTCTCTATGGTGGAGTCAGCTGATCTCACTGTTACCTCCTGACCCTGCAGCTTAATCACCCATCCTGTCACCCCTCAGAACTTCCCCATCTAGACTGCTTCTGTAAGAATGACAACCAGCTACCACTGAGATCACAATGGGGGCAATCCCTACTGCGTACAAAGGTCTCTACAAGTTGCCAAAAATATGTGCTAAGATAGTCACTGTGATACAGAATGGAGTTATACCTCAGAGACACTATCAGTGCTGGACCCCATAATAATATCCACAGAGACACTATCAGTGCCAGACCTTTACCCCCAGAAAGTATCAACAGAGACACTATACTTCTATATATACATGTGTATATGTGCGTATACTTCTATACCTTCAGTTACATGTTCTATTAGTTTTGTTTATTAGCATATTATTGATCAGTTTTTTCATTTCACATTGTTTCATTTTTGTGGCTTCATCTGTTTCATCGCTTATCCTTCATCCGGGGTCACCATCTACTTCCTGAGATGAGATGGCGGCTCAGAGATGACATGATCATGTAAGTCCTGGTGTCTGTGCAGTTTTTGGCCTTGTTCAGAAATATCTGTCACAGATCAGCCCCTGCTGTAACCTCTCACCTTATGACCTGCTGCAAACTTACAATCTGGCACTCTGATAAATGGGGGAGGGGAGACTGAGGAAATGCTTCTTAGTGCCTGCAGATCATTCTCAGCCTTGGGAAAGTCAACGGGCCTGAATGGGCCACTATACATGGCAAAATGTGTGAATTTACAGGTTTTGGGGCACCTTGGTTAAAGGTTTTAGGGCATCTTGCAAATAATCTTCTACATAGACGCACTATGTTGATGTT
This sequence comes from Nanorana parkeri, assembly GCF_000935625.1. Classification (NCBI taxonomy): domain Eukaryota; kingdom Metazoa; phylum Chordata; class Amphibia; order Anura; family Dicroglossidae; genus Nanorana; species Nanorana parkeri. Next base: position 145,415 of record NW_017308244.1, on the reverse strand, counting down.
ACCTGAAAAAAATGTACAGAGCCCTAAAGTACCTGTTACTAATACAAGTTTTTTTTTTGTCCTGTCATTTAGCATAGTGCATTTTATTGCATGGAAAACCAATCACATTATTTTATTTGTTTTTAGTGATTTCTTTTTAAATAACAGGTTGATCTGCATTCTGTACTGCACCTCATAGTGACAGAAGGCACTAAAGCAGTAGTATTTGGATGTTTATCACCCATAGCAAACTATGATCACAATCTGCACATTAAACATCAGTGTACAATTCTATTAATTCTGCTTAATTCCATTAATTCTGCTTAATTAATAATGCTAGTTACTCTATACAATAATGGTGATAATAATATATATATATTATTATCATCATGTAACTAGAATATGTATATTATATTTAAAATTGAAATTGAAATTTACAAACCAGTATATTTTCAGGGTGTCAAATGCTAATAAAAATGTAAATTAAAATTGTATTAATAATTTACAGTTTAATAATAATAATTATTATTATTTAATACATCCCTATAATTTTATAATAATAATAATAATATGTATTATTATTATTATTATGTTTTTGCTTTAGTATTACAATCCACCTCAAGTAAATGAATCAAGAAACAGTTAATGTGAAAGAGATATGATAACATTTGTATGGCAGTTTGTATTGGAAAGCAAATGGTGATCAGTAAATTCAGAAATGTCTGACTTTTCAGTATTTTAACAGCTCTACAGCAGGGATGAACTGCACCTAAAAAGGGAGGATGCAGCTCTGTTGGGGGAGATAATGGTAAGAAGGTTTGAGGGTTTTTTAAACTAGGATGTGAAAATGGACATTAATAAAGACCTTGCCAGATAGTGAGCAAAAACCAAAGAGGTTGTAAGGCACAGAGATGGGGGAGTAGGATTGAAAGGAGTGCAAGGGGGACCATAACAGACATGAAGGAGCTTACATTATTGGAGTCCAACACTGAGAGTCTGGCTGAGTCATATAGCAACTCAACTATAATGATATAAATGGAAACCTGGTTTGAAACACACATGACTGGATTGTGAATATTTAGGGGTACAGTTACTTTCAGAGGGACAAGGAAGAAAGAAGAGGGGTATGCCTATACATCCAGAAAAATCTGATATTAAATGTGCGCAATAGCACTAGTGATACTTATAATGATGCAGAGTCCTTATGGCTGGAGATAAACAATAACAATGGTAAATGATTGAAGGGTATATGCTATAGGCCCCCTAACATAAGGGATGAGGAGGAGTTTCAGCTACTTTTATAGATAGAGATGGCAACAAGGCAAGGCAATGTTATAATAATGGGGAAATTTCATGATATTGATTGGGCAAGCAGTATTTAGGTTTGTGGTAAACTAGAAGAAAGATAAAACATTTTATTTTTCTCTTAAGGGGCTATTTATATCACGGATTGAGGGGCAGATCTTTCCAACACGAGCTGTTGTTTTTACTAGTTTCTATGTTTTGTCGGGCCGGCCGAAAAATAATATTAAAAGTCTATGTGAGCGGTTCATTTTAATTTTAATAAACTTTGTTGCTTCGTACTGCACCATGAAGGCTGTCTTTCTCTTCTAAAATCCCATTTGATTCACCATCGGGACCGGGAGGAAAACATCAGTTGATCCGTGGGTAAAAGGAGCCGGTGTCCTGCAGTGGAAGAATAGCGGAATCCGTTGCGGTGCTGCTAGTGAAGATACCTGCCGGTAGCCGCTCCACTGCCGGGGGAGTACTGCACGCATCGGTGGGAGAGCTGGGGGACCAGACCCATACCTCTGAGAGGGGCTTGATTTCCACACACCATCTGGTGAGTAACCATCACTTGGGGGCTGCATATCGGGCGAGGAAGAGCTGTTATATATCTGTGACTCTGGAAGAAGTTTTTTCAATTTAATTTCAATACCACCGTTTTTCACTGGAACTTTTTTTTTTGCCTCACTGGGTTTTTGCTTCACTGGGTTTTTTCACTTAGTGATTTGTATTATCACCCACCAATGAGATGTATTTGTGTTTCATAGTGTTTCATTTCATTGTATTGATATTTTGTCACATTGTATCAATCAAGGAGCTGTGTGTTATGTATTAACACTGAATAGGTCACTATTAGGCATTCCTGTCACATTGGATCACTTAAGTAGTTGTATGCTTTAAATGTATCAGACACTGAATAGGTCTCTTTGAAGACCCTCCAGTGGTTTTCAACACAGTTTTCTTTCAATTTTTTTCAAATTATTCGCAACTTCCACTGTGAACAATTAGGTTTCACTTAACTAAATAATTTTTCACCTCATAGAATTTAGCTCTATTTCAGTTAAAACCATTTAGTTTGTTTAAACACCTATAGCGCTGTGTTAACACTTACATATCACATACATTTTCTCATAGCAGCTTTAGGATCATTATTTAATAACTTTTTAGCAGTTTTTCCAAGAGCGCAGATTTTTGTTAAAACTTCCTCTGCTATCTGCCATCATTTCAGTGCGGTGCTCTCTCCCTCCTGCATTACAATGAAAGTTTAGCAGAGCCGGAGGTAATATGAAAGCTGACTCTGCTAAGCTCTCATGGTACTGACAGTTCAGTGTCCCTTTGTTACTCCATCTCTGCTAATTGTTTTTTTTTCTACTTTTTAAAACTGTTTTTCTGTTCTGCTCGGTCCCTCTGAGGGACCGAGCAGAACAGCTGAGCCGAATGCCGCTCATCGGCATTCGGCTATTCACTCACTGCTGTTCGTCATCTATAAGAATAGGCTGAAAAGCAGTCAGTAGCCTGCCGGAGGTTCGGCTAAGTCAATCCAGATGTTGGATTGGCTGAGTCGAACTCCTTCTGCACTTTGGGTCAGCCAAGCATGCTGAGCATGTTCGGGCCGACCCAAACCCAGCCGCAGCAAGCCGATGTACGGCTGAAATCAGCCGTACAAGCTGGAAGTGAATAGCCGAACAGCATTCGGCTCGCTTCACTTCGGGTCGGTTATTCACTCGGCTGCCTACAGCAGTTTTGTGACTAGACCTGTATATAGACACTGGAGAGAAGCTGGTGAAGCAGATGCCTGCTTCATAAGCTTCTTCAGGGGGTCCTAGGTGACATTAGGGGTCTTGGAGACCCCTGATGTCTCCATAAAGAGGACCTGTCACATCCTCTTTGCTATCACATAGGGAGGTTTCTTAGCACCCCATATGTAATAGCAGTAAAGTTAAGTAAAAAAAAATAGGGGGAAAAAATTAAAGTTGCAAAAAAAAATTAAAGTTACACTTAAAGTTAAAAAACACCAAAATGTTTTTAAAGTCCCCACCCATACATACACGCATGCAAACATGCATCGGGTGTGCATGCATGCGAAAATGACGTTTGCGCCCATTACGCCTCATATGTTACATATCACCACAAACGTCGCAGTGGGAGCAATAATTCTAGGGCCATCAATCACTAATAACACTAAAATGGTGAGCGGTAAAAGCTTTTAAAGCATCGCCTATGGTCAATTTTGGGTATGGTAGTTTTTTGCGATTTCGCGGATGTGATCACATTTAAAGCTTTACATGCTTGGTGTCTATTTACCCAACATGACCCCAACTTTTATTTTTTATCAAAAAATTGGGTAGATTGTTTCCTAACATAATGTAATTTTTCCTCAATAGAGTAAAAAATAAAACTCCAGCGGTGAACAAACACAACCAAAAGAAAGCGCTATCTGTCCCCCAAAAATTGTATAAAATGTATTTCAGTACAGCGTTGCATGACAGAATAAATGTCAGTCAAAGTACTGCAGTGCTAAATACTAAAAAATTGCCTACCCAGGAAGGGGGTTTAAACACCTGGTCAGCAAGTGGTTTAATAATCAAGTCACTTGCACTACAATGTAGTTTCTGTCAATGTGTCTTTATTGACAAAAGGCTCACATTGTATAGTGACATTTCAGAACCGTGTTGGTCCCTTCCTTAGGCAACTATGTTGGAGTGCGAGTGACTTCTCTCGAGTATTTCCTGATTTGCAGCGGCATCTGTAGTCATTTCAACATTCACCCAACATCTTGGGTTATATCTAGTCAGAAAAGCGATGGAACCCACAAGAGTTTCTTATTAAATAATGGGCTTTCAGAATTCCTTCTCCACAAACTCCCTCATCCTCTTGGGGGATCAGATGTGTGGATAAGGTCCTCATCTCCTTAGGACAAGTTGCCTTGCATGGCAGGGAGACTTTGAAGGCATGTGGCCTAGTATGATTCTGAAAGGAGGACTGCACACTCGCTGCCCTCCATTTACTAGCCACTCAGGCTGCATTCTGGGTAATGGCCAGATATAAATGTTAAGGGGAACCCCACTCCAATGTTTTCATAGTTAAAAAGTAGATACAGTTGGAAAAATACACTGGTCTATCCAGTCCAACTTGTGTGTGTCTGTAAGTTTGTATATGTGTCAGTTTGTTTCTAAAGAGTATACATATCCTCGTATACTGTGCTCATCAAGGAAGACATCTAGAAGATTTCCTATTTTGTCTATTCTCCCAGCTAATACCACTACTGGGGCAAGTCAGTTCGACATTTTTGTCTGTCCTGACAATAAAGAACGAGCAATTTCAGATTAATGGTGGCCATTTGTCCTTTTCAGGGACCTATGAGTAAAGAAGTTATTACCATCTTAAGAGTTACCATTGATTAGTCTCCAAATTACCTATATTGGCATAGAATGATCTCGTCTCCTGCCTTCTCCAAAATCTTCACCCTTTTGTGAATAACCCTGTAAATTTCAACCTCTTTGTTATTTCTGAACAAGCTAAACAGCTTTTTCATTTTTATTAAATCTGCATCATCCCTCTAAACAAAAGTTTTTTAATCTTTAGGTACTTTCAAATCGTTCAAGGTGCTATTTGGAAAAAAAATTCTCAATAATGTGAAAACAACAAAATTCACCAAAATGATTCTAAAAAGAAATAAATATAAAATTATTTGGATTTGTGCTATTAATTTTAATTTGATTTAAAGGGTTATTAAACCCTCTGGATTTTTGCATATATCTACTGCTAGCAAGTAGTAGATATATACAAAAACATTTTAAAACAAAACTTTTCAAAAGGGTTACTTACCTGTGTCTCCGCAGTGCGCTTACGTACGAAGATCTGTAGATTCTTGGGTGGCTACAAAGGATCTTGGGGCGGGAGCATGCACAGTTCAGATCTTCAACCAGGAGACAATGAGCGACACAAGGTAAGTCGATGCAGGCAGCCCAGCAGCGTGCACCCACACAGACTCCGTGATGCAGTCAGCTCTAGATCAAACACTGACACCTGCGCTGGAGGGACTAATGGAAACTACAGGAAAGAAGGAGATGATTGGATCAAGAGGTATCATTTAAGGTAGGTACATACACCAGCATGGGCGGTGGGGGTGTTTTGATTTTAATGTCACTTTAACTGAATGGATAGGTTTTGCTGTCACCCACTATGTCCTCATTTTACCTTCTCACAATGTATTTAGTGAGTTTACATTATAGATGATTTCCATTGATATATATGTTTTATTAAACTTCTCTATTATTGAGCTGTATTGTAAACAGAACTCTCTGAAGTTTCTGTCTAAAACTCTCTGAGAAGGTAAAATAAGGACATGAAAAAACAGCTAATTTACCGTAGTGGGAAAATCAAGTCTTTATAAAATTTCATGAACATGGCTAGACTTCAACCCTTCCATGTTTCTACTGCCCTCCACTAAAGAGTTTGCTCATATTAAAAGTTTGGTGGTGCTGAAACTCTAGAAGAGCATCCTGGGCCTAGATAAAGTTCTGGGTGTGGTTGAAAAGATGATTCGCATTTTGGAAGCTCCTCTGCTTCAGCTATTCTGAAAATCTGTGCCTGCTTTAACAACATGATTAAAAAATAGCGCAGTGTTAGTGCCAGAAGAAGCAACAAGTTATTACAGCCTGCGTTATAAGGAGGCAAATTTATTTTATCCTCAGTGCGTGAGTGACACACCAGACCTAAGCCATAGGAGAAGCATAGGAAAGAGAGCTGCAGTCCTTGCTACTTCACTTTCTCTGAAAAATAAAGCTGAAGATTGATTAATCTCTAGAATTATATATTTGAAAGCAGAGAAGGAAAAATGGAAAATGAAATAATGGTTGTTGCTATTGTTTATGTCCCATGATGTTAGTGCAACTTTTAATAAAACTCAAGTTTTTGCAATTAAAAGTACACTAAAGTAAATTTTTCGCCAAAAATGACACTATAGTCTACATAAAATATAATCCCCAATTTATTGATAAAATATTAAAGTTATGGCTGTGCCGAGTAAAAAGATACCAAACATGCCAAGCCTTAAAGTTATGTGCGCATGTGAAGTGGCAACAAGTTTACTTTGGTGTCCAATTTTTCCTTTACAGGTCAATATTTGAAGCTAACTTTAAATAAAAATCAAATATATATATAAAAACATAAATACGATCTCCTCAGGTTCATCTTTTGGTCACGACAATGATGTTGGATGATCAGGATCAGAGGCGGCTCTTTAATTAGGCAGTTGCCTTAGGCCTTGCGCTCCCGAGGGCCTCGCGGCCGCCTAGTTTGCCCTGTTGGAACGGCAGCCAGGTAGCGTTGTGAGCTCTCATGCCTGTAGCTGTCAAACTGAGACTCTCAGTTTGACAGTGACAGGGCCGAGAGCTCATCCGTTACCTCGATCGTTGGTGGGGACCATTGGCTCGGTCTTCTGCCCGGAGCCCCGCCCACCAGCCAATGAGAAGAGACCTCACCCCTCCCATCCACCACACGAGGATCTCTGGCTAGGAGGGCGGAGTTTAACTGCAGAAGCTGATGAAGATGGACACAATGATCTGCTGTTGGCTACCAAATGCTTCCCTTTATCATTTTTTAAATTATTTTCCATCTAAAAAATGGAATCCTAAAGTTGTATGTAAGGCATGTGAAATATCCTTTAAATTATTATTAATTTTTTTTACATAGCAGTTCCTACTTATTCCCCTTACATTCCATTAGAAAATAGTTATGAGTTAAGGGCGGGGCACGGTAGGGGTCAGGTGGGGCAACTGGTGGCGAGTAACTCTTAAGGCCTGGCTAGTAGCTCAGGACTTGAAATTTTGAGCCCTGACATAGGGGGTTATTCATGAAGCTACCAAAGGATATAGCCATAGCTTCGGCTGATCCTTTGGCTAGCTTCGGCCCCAGGGCTCCTTCGGTTCAGGGCTGCTGTACGGGCTATTCACTATAGCCCGTACAGCCCCCGAAGTTGGCTGAGGGGCTCAGTCAAGCCGAAGACATGTGCTTTGGCTCGACTGAGCCCAGGGGAAATTCGAAGCTGGCCGAACGATCGGCCCTTGGCCGGCCTACAGCCTGCTTCTGACAGCTGGGCGGAGCCAGCCATCATCTCACGGCTGGCTCTGGCCACTTGCAGAGAGATCAGCGTCCCCGGTTACCAGGTAACCAGGGACGCCGTTCTATCATTACACTGAGAACCTGTGGAGCTGCTGTAAAATCACTGCGGCTCCGACGGGTTCTCAGTGTGTAATGACAGATGGGTGTCCCTGGTTACCAGGTAACCAGGGACGCCCATCTGTCATTAGGATGAGAGCTTGTCAGATATGGCAGTGATATCAAAGCTGACTCTGCTAAGCTCTCATCAGCGGTAACCAGCGACGCTGTTCTGTCATTAAGATGAGAGCTTAGCAGAGTCAGCTTTGATATCACTGCCATATCTGACAAGCTCTCATCCTAATGACAGATGGGCGTCCCTGGTTACCTGGTAACCAGGGACACCCATCTGTCATTACACACTGAGAACCCGTCGGAGCCGCAGCGATTTTACAGCGGCTCCCACAGGTTCTCAGTGTAATGATATAACGGCATTCCTGGTTACCTGGTTACCGGGGACGCTGATCTCTCTGCAGAAGGGGTCCTGGTCCCGAAGCTAGCCAAAGGATCGGCCGAAGCTATGGCTAGATCCTTTGGCTGCTTCGTAAATAGACCCCTTAGTGTTCTAATGTTTTTCAGTAGAGTGGGCATCAGGGGGGTAATATTCCTCTGTTTCTTTAGAGGTATGACATTTTTTAAAGTCATTAGGAAGAGAGCTTAGCAGAGTCGGCTTTCATATCCCCGCTGGCTCTGAAAAGCTCTCATCGTAATGACAGCTGATCCCGGCCAATAGAAAACATTTGGGTGGAGCTAGCTGTCACTGCTAGCTCCGCCCAATCGTTTTTTATTTTTTTTCACTTTTTTTGACTGTTTTTCTATTTTGCTCGCTACCACCAGGGGTTCCGAGCAGAATAGCCGAGCCGAATGCCACTCGGTGGCACTATTCACTCACTGCTTTTCGGCATCTATGAGAAGAGGCCGAACAGCAGCGATGACCCCCATAGTTATTTTTTTTAAAGAAAATATAGCAGTTTCTACTCATTCCTCTTCCATTCCATAAGAACATAATTGTTGAGATTGAATAGGCACACAGATCCACTGAGTTCCATCTATGTGGGTGTGTGTATGAGTTATTAAGAGTACCCTTACCCTTGTATATTGCAATTTCTAAGGAAAGAATCCAAAAGGTTCTTCAATGAGTCAATATTCTTTGCTGAAGGGGGCGTGGCTTAGCGGCGCATGTGAGCAGACGCACTCAACGGAGCTCCGGCAAATAATCCTGTAATTATCCTGATCATCCTCCTATTTTGCTCGTTTCTGCACCTCTACCATTCTTGACCTCGTCCGGGTACTCGGTTGTACCTGTCAGCGGCACCCATATGAGCTGCGATGACCAAGACGGGCGCTGCGGCCCTCGAGGCGGGCCCGAGATTTCAAGATGGCGGCGGCGCAAGGCTGCAAACACCCCGCAAGGCCAAGAATTACAGCGCTAAAGAAATGGCCTTGAGGCTAGAGAAATTTGCCAGGGGCTCCTCAAAAGGTTAGTCACACCTTTTGTAAGGGAAGAGGGAGCTTGTCCCGAGTCGCAGACCCACCATGCGGATGACGATTCTGCCGTATCCAAGGTGGAGGAAGAGCATGCTAGTCCCTTTCTTTGGATGCTGAGGGTATCTTGTCCATTTTCACTGACTTCTACAGGGACCTATACATATCTAAATCTGGGGGTACACCTGCCGAGTTGAGGGATTACCTTAGCAATATGTTTTTGCCAAGTCTACTCCCGGAGGCACGGGATTTGCTAGCGGCCCCGCTGGGGCTGGAGGAGTTAGAGGCGGCGGTCTCTAGTTTCCCCAATGGCAAGGCGCCGGCCCTGGATGGCCTGCCCATAGAACTGTATAAGGAATTTGGCAAGGTGTTGCTTCCTGCATTGTTGGACACCCTGCATGATGCTATGTTGACTGGCAGGCTGCCACGCTCTATGTACGGGGCAGCGGTGATTCTACTACCTAAAAAGGGAAAGGATCATCTGCTCCCCGATGCATATAGACCTATCTCGCTGCTTGGAGTGGATGTCAAAATTCTCGCTAAAGTGTTGGCTATGCGCCTGTCTAAGGTTAATTCTTCATCGTACACGCTGATCAAACAGGCTTCATGCCACACAAATCTACGGCAATGAACATCCATAGGGTATACCTCAACATGCAGGCCCCTATTGATACAGCGGGTGGCGAGCTCTCCTAGCGTTGGACGTGGCAAAGGCTTTCGACAGCGTGGTGTGCTCATACCTTTGGGCCACGCTGTCGGCCTTTGGTTTTGGACCTTGCTTAATTTCCTGGGTGGCATTGCTATATAGGGATCCTTCAGCGCAGATATGCCTAAATGGTGCCCTCTCCTCCCCCTTCAGTTTGCAGCGGGGCACTAGGCAGGGGTGTCCTTTATCCCCCCTGCTTTTTGCCATAGCTATGGAACCATTGGCCTCATGATACGTTCATCACCAGAGATTAAGGAATTTGTTAGGGGAGATAGTGAGGAAAAAATACCCTTGTTTGCGGACGATACACTCCTGTTTCTGGCAGACACTCAGACCTCTCTTACTGCAGTTATGTCCAAGTCTCAGTTTTTGGGCGCTTTTCGGGTGTATATGTGAATTGGTCCAAGTCCTCCCTGCTCCTACTCGATCCCTTGCAGGCCTCCTTGCCACCTACCTCATCACACTTCACGTACTTGGGGGGTCAACATGACAGCCAACCCTGCAACATTCGTGGATGATAATTTGATTCCATTGCTGAATAAATTGAATGCAAGTGCAAAGTCTGGAAAAAACTCCCCCTATCGGTGGTGGGCAGGATCAATCTGATCAAGATGATCTGGATGCCCCAAATACTGTATTTTCTCCACAATTCCCCATGTTGGATCCCACAAAAATCTTTCACATGATCAATTCCCTATTTAGATATCTCATTTTGATTGGTAACCCCCCCGTATTAGATTAGAATTCCTCCAATATCCCAAGGAGCAGGGGGGACTGGCCCTTCCTAACCCGTGGGTATATTTCCTGGCCTCGCAACTTCAGCACCTGGTGAGATGGTCTCTCACTGAGGACCTCCCCGCTACCACTAGGTTATTTGCACACATGTTTCGGTCTAATGTCCCGCTAACACTGTTGGATACCACTTTGCTGTCCCGCTCAGATCTCCCAATGCCAAGACTGCTGGCCAGGGTCTGGGTGTCTGTTAGGACCCTGTTGGGGTTCTCTGAAGTTACCACCTTTACCCCACTTTGGGATAATGGTAAACTACCGGAGGTGCACAAATTGAGGGGTTTTGTATCTTGGAGGGGGGAGGGATTACACCTTCTGTCCCAGGTATATGAAGCAGGCATACTGTGCTCCTTTCAACAACTCCAAGCTAGATTTAACTTAAAAAAGACTCAATTCTTTCAGTATCTTCAGCTGAGACATGCCTTATCTGTACATCCTGGGGCTGGCCCAATACGTATATCCAAGGTACCAATTCTTGACCAGATTGCACTCTCCTCACATACTAAAGGAGTCGTCTCCATATTTTATTCCCACTTGCTTTCTCCCTTTTTGGGAAAGTATCCCCTCAGATGTAGGTTGGCGTGGGAGGGGGACCTGGGGGCCCTCACGGAGGAGGAATGGGACAGTGCCATGGCCTCGGTTCGGGGCCTCCTCTCTATCCTCCTCTCACAGACTAACTCAGTTGTTCATTCTACACAGAACGTACCGCACCCCTGAGTTTCTTTTTAAAATTGGAGTGAGGACAGATTCTAAATGTCTCAAATGTGGCATCGAGCCTGGTTCACTTATACACCTGCTGTGGCGCTGTCCCAAGTTAGTGAGGTATTGGGTTGAGGTGGTACATTGTGTCAACTCTACATTTAATGTCCAACTCCCCTGCTCTCCACTCATCTGACTTTTGGGTGTGTTTGACACATCCCCATGGGATACCTACACTGTGGATGCTGTATCTAGGGCTCTATTTGCAGCAAGGAGGACTATTCCCCTCCAGTGGATGTCCCATGTCACACCAAAGGCAAGGACTTGGATGACGGAGTTGGACCGTCTTATATCGCTGGAGAGAATCACCTACAAATACAGGGGTAATATGCCAAAATTCCACAATATCTGAGACAGATGGTTGGGCAGGCAGTCTCCACAAAGTGGGGACCATTAGAGGTAATGTCCTGAATAGGGCTGGGGAGATAGGAGCAGTGGAGAATGAACGCGGGCTGTGGTGGCAATATAGAGTTAGGCTGAGATGGATGGGAGTATGGAATAGGGAACCACAGGATGAACATGGTGTCAGAATGGATAGCGTAGTTGGTTAGGAGACTGTGCAGTAGTAGAGAGAGAGGGCCCAGGATAATGGTGAAGGATGGTGGAATAAAGGGCCATTCAAGCATGGTAAATGTCGAGGAGGGAGTCGAGTTATGATATTGTGGTACTTTTGGTATGGGAATATTGGGTACCGATTATTCTGTATTTATGTATGAAAAAATCAGGTGACGTGTATGGGATATTTTTGTTTCTATGTTCCCCTTCACTCTCCTGCCCCCCC
>NW_017308244.1:119793-133301 GCF_000935625.1 Nanorana parkeri | reverse complement strand
GCCCAACTGCATGACTTTTATTGTTATTGTTTTGTTGTTATATGTTTGCTGGCTGGAACTCTGTACAATTCAGGGTAACATATACACTGTTTTATTGTTATGCAACTGTATACACGAGAAAAATATCAATAAAAAATATCTGATTTTAAAAAAATGTTATTTGCTGAAACCTCTACCAGGAGAAAAAACTTCCACAGTTTTACATCTCTGCACAGTTTGACTAATTTTTTTTTTCCAGTTTAGGATGGTGGCCTCTTGTCTTCTTAGGTAAACTATCAGAAAACAGTTTATTGCTGACTCTGCCATCACCATGAAACAGTTTGTACATTACAAGTTTCCTCCCTAAAAACCATTATAATGCATACCAATTTCTAGGCTAATATATAGACAGAAAGGTTCAGTTACCAAGAATACCAATACCATGACTATAATCATGTGTGTTATTTTATGAGTAATATTATTATTCTAAATAACAATAAAAATAACAATAATAATAATAATAATAATATTAGTAGTCTCTTTAAAGTCATTACAAGCAAAGAAAATACAGTATTGATGTATTAAGATTACAATATTTTATATCATTCTTCCTGGCAGCATGGATTTTCTTGTGTTCCGCTCAGGTTTAAAAAGTAGAATATACAATTTTGGAGAAAATATGCAGACTAATATTCCAGCACTGGAGGTCAGTATGGCGAATATCTCCACAGCCACTGTATGCTTTCCTCTGGTACTCAGATAGGCCGGGATCATGGCAATCCAGACACTGCAGAAGACCAGCATGCTGAAGGTGATGTACTTGGCCTCATTAAAACTGTCTGGTAATGTCCTAACCATGAAAGCCAGAACAAAGCTCACAGCTGCCAGAAACCCCATATAACCCAACACAGAGTAAAACCCAAAACAGGACCCTTCATTACACTGAATGATGATCTTCTCAGCAGAAGAGTGCATGTCATACTCTTGAAATGGTGGAGAGATGGACAACCAGAAAACACCAATCATAACTTGAATTAATGAGCAGAACAACAGGACTGTATTGGGAAGTTTGACTCCCACCCATTTCCTACAGGAGCTTCCAGGTCTGGTGGCTTTAAAAGCAATAACAACCATGATGGTTTTGGCTAGGATAGAAGACAGTGAGACTGTGAAGACAATTCCAAAGAAGACTTGTTGCAGCATACAAGTTATGTCCATTGGATATCCAAGGAACAGGAAAACAGAAAGGAAACTCAGCATGAGAGAGAAGAGCAGAATGAAGCTGAGGTTCCTGTTATTGGCTCTGACTATGGGAGTGTTCCGAAACCAAAAAAATATTCCAAGTATACAGAGAGATGTAGCAGAAAATATGACTGAAGATACAGAAATAAATGCAACCATTACGTCCTTCTCATATGACAAATACTCATAACATTTGGCAACACAAATATTTCTAGCCTCATTAGGCCATTGATCTTCAGGACACGTCTGGCAGTTTTCACTATCTGTAGAAGAAACATATACTGAAAAATGTTCATAATGTACAATGAATGCTGACACCCAACCTTCTTGTGACCAGAGATTATTGAAGTCTAGACACCCAGACCAGGTTTACCAGTGTTGGTATGTGTCAGATAACTTGACAATACCTCTATGATTCATTTCTCTAATTAATGTTGGGTATGAAAACTCAGAACATAAACTTATGTGCATCCCTAGTTCTCTGCAGGAAGTTAAATTAACATTCTCACAGTAAGGCACACTTTGTAATTTGAATTATTGGAGTTCATTCACTAAAGTCAAACAGGCTGTTCACCTTGCAAGTGAATTAACAGTTTGCAGGGGAGTTTTACATAAGCTTAGTAAATGAGATGAAGCTTTGTTGATTTCCATCATACAATCATGTAAAAGCAAAAACATTTGTTTGTGAGTGGGTATTTTTTCCAAAGTGAATATTTACCACATTCACTAAGCAAAGGTAACATTTTCTTGCAAAGTGAACAGTCCATTTTAGTTAGTAAATCAACCCCATTAAGTAATATTGCATTCACAAAGTAGTTTAAAGGCTTATAATACTGAGATAAACTCTAAAACAGCCATTGTCCATCTTCTGCAACAAAATCTAGCTGCCTGGCCATCTCTACCTTGTATACTTTCTGAGCTCAGTAAACACATGCCATCTTTTAAGAATGCTAAAAGGGTGTGTCAGGTCAAAAACATCCCTCAAAACCAACATGTAATGTATTGCATCTTACTAGAAATGTATTGTAGTTGTCTGCATTAGTATTATATTTCTTTAGATATTTTACTTTATTGTCACCTAATGATCCAGCCAGTAACACACTTCCTGTCTTTGGAAGGCTCAAATCTATGAAGGAGCAACATGGCCACCCATGAACTCCAGAATTGTCACCCTGTGGGAAGGGTTGTGTTAGATAAACTAACAGATTTAGACAGACTTGACCATGTAAATGTAATCTGAACTCCTACTAATAATTATAAAGCAGTTACAGCAACAGTTTTATTTTCATCTTGAGATCAAAGTTTTACATAAATGAATTAAAAACGACCTTTGCAAGCCCCATTGGTAGTGTTAAATTGTTTTTTCCTCCATCTAGCTGCTGCTATTGCTGTGCAGCTTGGTATGTTAAAGAATATTGAAAAATAACAGACTTACTGGATGGTTTCACCAAGTAAAAATAAAGGAAAAAAAGGTTGAAAAGAAAACAAATGCAGCCACCACATCTAAGGATTAGTAAGCTGCCACAGATTGCATTTTTGTTTTGGGTTTAGAAACACTTTGTTATTTTGACTTTTTCTTTCCTGTGTGCTTTCCTTTTACCAGCTTCACTGTCCAAGGGTATCTACCTGTTGTATAGTCACAAACCTCCAAAGGGCCTTTTGAAATTCATAAAGATTTGTCTCTCGATGGCATTGAACTACAAATCTGTATGATGACACTGATTTCTGCATAGTAGTGTTTTTCAGTGAGGAGAAAGAGGCTGGTCAGGTCCACATGACCTCATCACGCTTTGTGTCAACTATCCTACTTGGAAATTGACTGCAGCTGCCAGCTGCTACCAAATGTATGTCATCAATGGAAAATGCAGTGCACCGATAATCATCAAGTCAAAAATATTGCAGATGTACATAGTTATAAAATTCAGTTAAAAAAAATCACAGGTATAACTTACTAACGTGATTGTGTGTGTGTGTGTTTGTGTGTTTGTGTGTGTGTGTGTGTGTGTGTGTGTGTGTGTGATTAGGACCTAGTTACACTAAAATAAAACAAATCATATATTGTGCACCATGTTTTATTCTTAACCAGTAAAATATAAAATGTTACAAATGTATAAATATGCCATATACAGCCAGAAAGTGGAGAACTAAAAGCTTGGACTATCCATTCTGCACTCTCATATAATATATGACATTGTGAAGTAGATCAGGGACACACCTTATCCATCAGATATGGGACCATCTGGCTTTCAGCTGAAGTATCTTAGGCATAATCTAAATTAAATAATTTCTGAAATAAATATTATATATTGATAATTTAAAAAGATATTAATATTTCTATTAACTTTTACAATAATGTAAAAATATATATTTTTAGGTCTAATGAAAATGCTTTTCCTTTCATGAATTACTGAGATTGAAAGGGAAGCTGTACTAGTTTTGGGTCAGTTGTATTGTGATTGTCTTTTTATTGTTTAAAGGGGATTTAAATTCAGGGTTTCTTTTTAGATAGAAGTTATGTTTTGAAATAAACATTAAAATACATTACAAAAGATTTCTAGGAGCACCATGGGTTTGTACAAGAGGTTGAACAGCAAACAAAAATGTATTTGTTTAAACCATGTCATGTGATCAGAGATTTACAATGTACCTGAAATATCTTCAGTCCATTTATGTGCAACTATTGGGACTTATATATAATTTATAATTATTTATAATTTTTGACATTCAAAAAACATTCACTGCAGGTAATTTTCCTAATAAATGTGTTTTAAAATAAGGAGACTGAATAACCACCTGTGAGTGATTGGTAAATGTCACATTGACTGCCTTATAAATATGTCCATTATTGTGATGTGAGCATAAAAAATAAACCATTTTAAATGCATTAATTCAATATGTTAATAACTTATCCATGCATTCTACCATAAACATTATGTTGGTATCAATATAATGGGAACCTGCAGAATAAAATTAGCACTTCATATCTATAAAAACCCTTTGTTTTAAAGTTATCACTGGTCACACTGGAAAAAAAAACAAATTTCTTATGTATTTTAAATTTTAAAAGGAACATAAAGATTACCAGAATAGATTGATATTTCTCCCTCTGAACACGGAACACAGTCATAACAACATACATGATATCCTTCCCTTAGAGTTTTTCTAAACCCTGGAAGACATTCTGCAGAACATCGACCTCTTGGGGCCTAAGATAAAAAAGAATATAAATCATTATAAATACCGTTTAGTAAAATATAAAAAAAAACTTCAAATTAAAAGAGACAACATGTGAAGGAAATAATGTTTTTCAACATAGGTAAATACTGCATTATTTTCCATCTGGACAGCATATCCAACACTATGAGAACCCATACTTTTTTCAACATAAGTCCTCACCTGACCCCAATATCCCTGGATAATGGGGCAAGTCCACCATATATGTGCCATAGTTCCCCTTTGTTCACATCCTCTCCAGCACAAGGGGGAAAAATCACCATACATCTCGTGCATTCTAGACGGAGAGAGGTACCAACGGGTAAGTCATTTATAATTCATCTCTTCCATGTTACAGGCCAACGAGGATGTATGTGTTAAAGCCAATACCTTCATTTTTTGTTCAGCTGGCTGCCCAAGTCCATCTCCCATCTAGTCAAGAAATTGGGAAACTCCGGTCTCCCAAATTCCAACAAAATTTTATAAAAGCGGGGGATGCACCTGGCAAGCCTACTACTTCAAAAAAACATAGGGGTCTATTCACGAAGCTGCCGAAGGATCTAGCCGTAGCTTCGGCCGATCCTTCGGCTAGCTTCGGTTACGGGATGTCCATCGGTTAATTCGAACCAAGGGCCTGCTGTACGGGCTATTCACAATAGCCCGTACAGCTCCCGATCACGGCCGAGCGGCTCAGCCGAGCCGAATGGAGCGGGAGGCTCCCAGAGCGCCCGGGAGAGTTTTTTTTTCTTCTTTTTTTTTTTGACAGCAGCAGAGCCGCCGGACAATAGGAAACTATTGGGCGGAGCTAGCTTTCACTGCTAGCTCAGCACAATCGTTTGCTATTTACTTTTTAACTTTTTTCACTATTTTTCTGTTCTGCTCGGTCCCTCTAAGAGACCGAGCAGAACAACCGAGCTGAATGTCGCTCGGCGGCATTCGGTTGGTCATTCACTCGGCTGCCCTCGGCAGCTTCGTGAATAGACCCCATAGTTTCAATAGGACTCAGATCCCTTAAAGATTGTAATGGTCCAGGGAGCGATGTAAGAAAATGCTGTAACTGTGAATATCGCCAATAATCCATAAATGTCAAACCATTAGGATCTAAAAGGGTCTCCAAAGGTACCAACACTGTGCCCCTAAGCACGTGATGGAGGCGGATAGGCTTATCCACGTGCCAATCGTTAAACTTCCTGTCCCATTTACCCGACATAAAATATGCATGACCTGCATAATTTTTAAATGACATCTTTAGACAAAAAAATAAAATCAAGTAAAGAAATAATAAAAATAAACTGTTAATTATACTCACAACATATTAAAAATGGTTGCAAAGAAAAAAAAATATTTATCTTACCTTATGTTTTTTTTAGCCATGTTGTGTAATATTCTTGCATGTGTGTTTGGGTAGAATTGCAGCCTTAGCTCTAATTCTAAGCTGGCTTATTTCCTTTCTTAATTTTTTTGTGAAAAAATAATGGAATGCATAGGCCCTTGTTTACTTATGGAGTAATAGGGTGTTCACTTTAAAAAGAAATTTGTGACTTTGCAAGGGAATTTTTAATAACCAAATGTGGTGAAAACTAATTTGGGAAAGGATACCCATTCACATAAAAAAAAAAATACAAACAAGAAGGATTTTGCTGACCCTTGATTGAATGTTTGAAATGAGCACTGATCATTCCCTCGGTTAAGTGAAAATTTACTTTACACAGATAAAATTCACTTTGCAAATGGAAAATATACTTAGCATCATGCTTGAGGCCATGTGCTGATGGCTTCAATCATCCAATAACTTGCAAGTAAAAATCCTGTTCTTTTTTCCATGCACGTTATTGGAGGTTGTGATTTTTAATAATAGGAGAAGAGGAGATGTTTAATTTTGCATGATGACAAAGGTTTTGAAGAGACCTCCTGGAAAACCTGCACCCAATTCATCCTTTGCACATCACAATGGCAGCTGAGGGCCCCAGTGTGTCCCAACTACTAAATACAACAAGCAAAACAAATGGCAAATGCAGTTATAAATTCCTAACCAGCATTAAAGTAAGGTGCACATGGAAGGGCTTTAAACAGTACAACAGCAAAAAATTCCACAGCACAACATGGAGCTTACTTGAATCTGAGTCCCCCATTTCATGAGTGCCTTTAAGGAGGTTGGGCTGCCTTGTGGGGAAGCTGCACCCAATTCATCTTTTTCTATATGCACTCCAAGATTGAGGCTCTCATAGATTAGAGTTAGGACCATACTACATACATGAGCCTTGACAAGGCAGTGTGTATTCCACATACTTTGCAAACGTTGTGCAACTAAAATGCTGTTTTTAACTCTGGTTGCAATTGGTGAGGATACTCTCCGCACACCTTTCAGCAGTCCCGGCCAATAAACAAAGATGGTGCTTGCAGTAACTCCACGGATGGCACCGTGCAAAATACACAATTGGAAGAATAGGTCACCAGCGCTCCAAATATTTAAAATGAATAAGTGTATGTGGATGTTATCACATTGTCACATCTCTTGCCTTGAGGAAGGGACCCTGCGCGGCCCCGAAACGTCGGCTCTTGTTTGATCTTTTGTGACACTATCGTCCAATAAAAAGGACTTATTCATTTTAAATATTTGGAGTGCTGGTGACCTATTCTTCCAATTCTGTTTTTAACTCTAACAGTTAGACAGGTAAATGTGATTTGTGTTTTTTGGATGGCTGGTGAGTGGGTTGGGAAATGGTTGCTTTTGCCTTAAGTAGGCTATAGACACATCAGGGTCTATTCACTAAGCTGCCGTAGGCAGCCGAGTGAACAACCGACCCAAAGTGAAGTGAGCCGAATGCTGATCCAGCTGATCCAATATAAGGATCGGCTAAGCCGAACCTCCAGCAGGCTACTCGCTGCTGTTCGGTTTATTCTCATAGATGCCGAACAGCAGTGAGTGAATAGTCGAATGCCACTGAGCAGCATTCGGCTCGGCTGTTCTGCTCGGTCCCTCTGTGCTCCGCACAACTGTTTTCTATGGGCCAGGCGGTTCTGCTGCGTCAAAAAAATAAAAAATAAAAAATCACCATAGGAATGCATAGCTAGATTCCTATTGGCTATTTCAATTTGCAATAGCCAATCACAAACTAGCTATTGCATCCGCCCTCTGCTGCTGTCAATCACTAGAGGGGACCTGATGGAGAACTGCAGGTCCCGTCTGCTGATTGACACCAGCAGTGGGTGGGTACAATGGCTAGCTTGTTTCTGGCTATTGAAAATTGAAATAGCCAATAGGAATCTAGCTATGCATTCCTATGGTGAATTATTATTTTTTATTCTGACGGCAGCCAACGGCTCTATGTCAGAATAAAAAAAAGAAAGAAAGCAGAGTAAACCTTTCTGGGACAAAGTGTTTCTCTCATGGGGGGCCGTGAGCCGCTATCTAATATCGGGAGACTCCCGGAGTGCCCGGGAGAGTTGGGCTGTCTGGAGATCAATGTCCCTGGTTAACTAGTAACCAGGGACGCTGATCTCTCTGCAAGTGGCTGGAGCCAGCCGTAAGATCACAGCTTGCTTCGCCCAGCTGTCAGAAGGAGGCTGTCGGCCGGCCAATGGCCGGCTGCTCGGCCAGCTTCGCCTTGCAGCTCGGCTCAGTCGAGTCGAGCCGAGGGATATGCCTTCGGCTCGAATGAGCCGCCCGGCCCACTTTGGGACTACTGACCGGCCCACTTCGGTTCTACTGACCCAAAGGGGTCTTGGGGCCAAAGCTATCCAAAGGATCAGTCGAAGCTATGGCTAGATCCTTCGGCTGCTTCGTGAATAGACCCCATTAAATTTTTTATCAGTTTTTAATGAACCAACTGAGATTCACTGCGCAAGTACCACTGTTGGCATCCTACTGACAGGCATCCCTCGATCAACTGAGCATGTCAGAAAATTCACTGCCGAACAGACCTAATGGTCAATAAGCCAATAAACTAGCAAGCTCTGTTCACTGTTCACAGCTCTGTTTGGGTATTTTGGTCATCAATTCACGGAAAGGATGTCTTTGAGCTGGAGATAGCTCAGAGAAGGGCAACAGAACTAATAAAGGAGTTAGAAAGGCAAAGCTATGTGGAAAGTTTATAAATAAAAAAAACTTGTACAATCTGAAAAAGAGAAGAATAAGAGGGGACAATTGTAATGTTCAAATTGTTTAATGGTGATGGCAGAGTTGGCAATAAACTGTTTACTGGTTTACCTGAAACTGGAAGAAAAAAGGTTTAATCAAACTGTGAAGGGGATTTTTATACTATAAGAGAAGTAAAATTGTGTAAAAAAAAAACAGGCAGTGGTTTCAGCACAGAACACTGACTCATCCAAGAACCTTTTGATGCTTACCCCAGAAATCACAATTAACAAGGGTGCAGGTACTCTTAGTAACTCACACACACACACACACACACACACACATCCACAAACAGGCTAAACTTGATGGACCTGTGTCTTTATTCAACCTCAACAACAATGTAACTATGTTCTAATGAAATGGAGGGAGAATGAGTGAGAACTGCTACTTTAAAAGCACGAGTAATTATTTAAATTATATTTTCCTTACATACAACTGGCTATAAGATCCAATGTCTTAGATGTGGAAATTATAAAAAAAAGTGATGATTAAAACAATTTGAGAGCCAACATCAGGTAATTTTGTCCTCCAGGCCTCCTTCATATAATAGACATTACCTTAGGCAATGAGAAGTCCTGTGGCAGTCCATTTTTCTAGAGGTCACAATAAGTCCCCCAAAAATGAAAGGTAAAAGGTATTCATTCACTCACTAAATGTGAGTGAATTGAGGGACAATTTTGAACAAACTTTGCTTTTAAAAAGAGTGATATTAGGTTTGTGAATACTCTACCCTGCATCCAAATGAATGAGGCATTAGAATTGGGAGTCTTTTTGTGATAGTAGCAAAATAGAACGTTTTTGGCATTTGAGGCTATAATTAAAATTGCATTTATATATGAATATTATTCTGCAAAAGCCTGTTTATCAACACAGGGGAAGGAAAAGTGGTAAACCTGTTTCAGTACCTGTGTGTAAGCCTTCTTATCTGTCCCTCTACTTTTATTAGATACATTTTAGAATCTCAGTGAGTGGTCTGAGTAAAGTGGTAGCGAGCAATGATGGCCACTAAATGGAGCTTGTATCCCAAAATGGGAGAGATGTTTGTCATGTGCATACAAAATATAAGGGAAGAATATGGACATGCACAGTAGCATTCTGATGCCTATGATGATGACAAAATGCATCACTGCAACCAGGCACATTGGGAGCCCTTTGCCATGTTTTTTTGGTTGGATTATTCCTCATGTGTTAATAGTTATGTTTTGTGCAGAGATTTATTAGGTTTTTAAAAACAGATATAAAACAGGCATATCTCTTCAATCCCCAGGAGACAAGCATGAAACAATCATTCAGTAAAATTACAACATCTGGAAGCAGTGCAATTAAAAAAATGACAATGTGGATAGGTAAGTCAATCTGTATGGTAACACAAGACACAGTGAAACCACACTGAAGTCTCCCGGGTCAGGCATTCCAGAAAAAAGGAAGGAAGAAAAGGACTTTAGAACAATGACATGATAGACAAAAGAAAGAGTGTAAAGTGTAGAAAAAGACAGGTAACTAAAGGAGAAGAGGCAGCGAGGGAGTGTCAATGTAATGATAGAAAGTCACATAACAAAATTAGGTAAATGTAAAAGGTATGAAACCTCCCTCCAAACAATTAGCAGTCAAATCACTCTCTAAGTGCTAAGAATAGAGGTCCAAAACTCAACAGAATCCCAAAAAAGGAATCCTAAGCGGTCCAGGAATTATTAAATCCCTCTACATTATCATTATCAATAGCAACTAATTGCTCCATATGCATAATTGCCTCTAAAATATTGATACAATCAAAAAGCAATGGGGGAAGACTGAAATTCCTGGAAAAATTGGAAAACAGAGCACTTGGCTTTGGGAGGGAACTGGCAGGAAGGTTATGTAACGTAAGCCCAGAAGCTTTCTGAATCCCTGTTGCATATGACGTGTTATATAAAGCTAAAACCTGTGTACAAAATTTAGGAACCAGAAGACAGGCCCACCAAACATGTAGATGGGTGCCCACCGCCTGCTGTCAACTCCAACAGGACTCAGAAATTGAAGGGAAAAAATATGGAGTCTTACAGGGGTCAGATACTATCTGGAGAGCAACTTAAACTTGTGTTCCTTAGTTTTATATGACATTGCTAATTTATGTGTAAACAAAAATATTGTCTACCAATCTGCAGAACTTATGACGGAGTTCAATTCTGACAAAAATGTTTTAGTGTATGTGGACAGAACAGAAGACTTGTGACAGAGAAAAATGCCATATACCAGAAATGACATAAGACAGCAGGGATGTAGATGCACTGAATGTCTCAAAGGGCCAGAGGTTCCTATGTAGGTCTGACACAGAGTGCATAGAATGATAATAGCTGGGGAGTTGGGAATACGACAACCAAGCCCTAATAGATACTGTACATTTTTATTGTGAGTGAATCAGGAAGTGAAAGTTAGGAATGTGATGACCACATTGTGTGCATTACCAGCATTCATGGATTATATTATCCATTGGGCTATTAAATGATATGGATGTGAAGTTAGCACTTAGTTTTTGTGCAATGTGCATTAATTATAAAACAAGGGGCAAGTGTTTGGAGTACATTTGTCAGTATAAATGCACAATTTTGTTTTTGGCTATAATGGATGACTTTGGCACAACATGATAGCAGCAGGAAGTATGAACTTAAAGGGACTGCTTAAGTAAACAACTGGAGGGAACATAAAAGGGTCTATTCAATAAGCTGCCGTAGGTAGCCAAGTGAATGACCACCCTGAAGTGAAGTGAGCCGAACACTGTTCGGCTATTCAGTTCAGGCTGGTATGGCTGATTTCAGCCGTATATCGGCTGAAATTAGCCGTACATCGGCTTGCTTCGCATGGCTTTGGGTCGGCCTAACATGCTCAGCATGTTCGGCTGACCCGAAGTGCAGAAAGAGTTTGACTCAGCCGATCCAGAGCCGAACCTGCGGCAGGCTACTCACTGCTGTTCAGTCTATTCTCATAGATGCCGAACAGCAGTGACTGAATAGCCGAATGCCGCTGAGCGGCATTCGGCTCGGCTGTTCTGCTCGGTCCCTCAGAGGCACCGCACAGAACAGAAAAAGAGTTTTAAAAGTTTTAAAAAGTAAATAGAAAACGATTGTGCGGAGCTAGCAGTGACAGCTAGCTCCGCCCAATAGTTTCCTATTGTCTGGCGGCTCTGCTGCCGTCAAAAAAAAAAGAAAAAAATACTCTCCCTTGTGCTCTGGTTGCTTCCCGCTCCCGGCCGCCCAGGAGAGAAACACTGCTGTGTCTTTCTTTTTCTTTATTCTGACACGAGCGATGTCAGAATAGAAAAAAAAATTGCAATTGAGATGCATTGCTACATTACTATTGGCTATTTCAATTTGCAATGACAGCTAGCTCTGCCCAACAGTTTTCTATTGTCCGGAGGTTCTGCTGCCGTAAAAAAAAAACGAAAAAAATTATAGCCCGTACAGCAGCCCTTAGGTTCTACTGAACCGAAGGGGTCCTGGGGCCGAAGCTAGTCGAAGGATCGGCCGAAGCTACAGCTAGATCCTTCAGCAGCTTAGTGAATAGACCCCTTAAACTCATGATGTGGGAGAAAGGTTATATATAAATATTTATTATCCCAAGGTCTGCTGGTTTATAATTTGAAAATACCCCACAGGAGGTGTAATTTGTCCCTACTGACCTTATGGTTTAGAGTAATGACCTTTCTGCTGGATTCCAATATAAAGTTTTATATTGATACACATAATGATGCATTGGTCTTTCATATGGGTTCTAGAAATAAGGAAACATGTAGCAGGAGAAATATGTAGACTTCCACTGCTGATCCCCTTCTAAAAGTGCTAGCTTCTTTTTTGTCTTTGACCCCAACACGTTCCTGATACTCAAACCCCCAAAAAAATTTACGTTGCGAATTCAGAGGAATATCAGAACTCCTGATCTTCATATTTTTATATCAATCATTCTGGAAGCATTATATCCTTTGGATGAACATGACAGCCATTGACCTGCAGATTTTTAAAAAAGAGCATGAGTCACCAATGGCAGCCTATGTATTTTTTTATTTGATTTCTGTCACCTGGTCACGTTTCCATGATATCAGCTGTGGTGTGAGAGTAAGTTGTTGTTTATCGGGAAGAGATCCATCAAAGTGGCCCACACGTCTCCAATGTGTGACATTTTTGTCTTCAACTTGTGTTATCCAATTTACAATTTCCAGCGGGCCGGGCAGATCTCCCTTTTCTTTAAAATATATTTCCTTGTTATGTGGATCCATGTAGTGTATTGAGTTTAAATAGCGGGATACCTTAAAAATACAGAACCATTAAATAAATCAAGAATACTATACATGTAGTTCCCATGCATACAACACATACCTACAGATCTGACAACCATTTCTTAATGCTTCCAAATTCATTATTACACAAAGTAATAGGTTTGCTTGATAGCCTGCCAAATCCTATGCAAATTCATCACTATCCCATTCCCATGCCTTGGACCCTAAAAATAACTCGAGTTTAGGACGGGCAGGGATACTTCATGGAAGTGCATGGGTTATGTCTTGGGGATATTATATTTTTTCTTCTCCTTAACCCAAGATTAAAATCTTTAGTAACTGTCTGGGTTGGAGAATATTATTTTTTATTTTTGATGTATTTTCTGATTTATGATGAAAGGGTATTTGTATGTTTTCACCTTTTTACTGTTAATATATTGGTAACATTTTTTGGGGTTGGGATCAATAAGTTTGTTTTTGGGATGTGTAAATATGGAATAAAATTAATAAAAATTAGGGTTGCACAGATACCAAGTACAGTACTCGGTACAAGTACGTGTACCGATACTTTTGAGCTCCAAGACTAAACTAGAGAAAAATGCAAAAGTTAGGAGGCAGCTGTCATTTGTAAGGAGCACACGGAGCTCCTGGGATTTATACATCTCTGTTCTAATGTATGATTTTGTT
>NW_017308244.1:96437-115649 GCF_000935625.1 Nanorana parkeri | reverse complement strand
GGCCTATAGTTCCCAGGTTGGCACCTAGCCCCCTTTTTGAATATTGGGACTACCGTAGCCCTCCGCCAATCACTGGGGATCCTACCAGTCATTAAGGAGTCCTTAAAAATTAGGATTAATGGTCTAGTTATAACCTGGCTTAATTCCTTAAGTACCTTGGGGTGCAGGTTATCTGGACCCACTGCTTTGTTTGCATTGAGCATTTTAAGTCTTTGTTGTATCCCGGTTTCTGTCAACCACTGGGGTATATTTTGAGTTAAACTGGGAGTTTTATCATGTGTGTCAAACCCGTTTCCCTCCCGAGTGTATACTGAGGAGAAAAAAGCGTTCAGCGCCTCGGCCCTCTCCTTGTCATTTGTGACTAGCTTCCCGCTTTCATCCTTTATTGGGCCTATCTGCTCCTTTCTCACCTTTTTACTGTTAATATATTGGTAACATTTTTTGGGGTTGGGATCAATAAGTTTGTTTTTGGGATGTGTAAATATGGAATAAAATTAATAAAAATTAGGGTTGCACAGATACCAAGTACAGTACTCGGTACAAGTACGTGTACCGATACTTTTGAGCTCCAAGACTAAACTAGAGAAAAATGCAAAAGTTAGGAGGCAGCTGTCATTTGTAAGGAGCACACGGAGCTCCTGGGATTTATACATCTCTGTTCTAATGTATGATTTTGTTTTTATAAATATAAATACAGGGATGCACAGATACCAGTTTTGCGAGCACGAGTACTGGTACTTGCCGAGTACTTACAAGTACGAGTACTGATACATTTTTGTTTATTGCCAAGTGACAGTTTTTCTAAAACAATACAGTCTAATGATTTCAGAACAGTGGTGGAGTGCCAGAGCCAGGTCCCAGCTGCAACCGCTCCAACTCTGGTAGTTCTCATGAAAATGCCAAGTATCTGCACTGGTACTCGAAAAGTATCTGTGCAACCCTAATAAAAATATATTCTATAATGTTTTAAGTGAGGACTTCTTTCTTATATGTTTACAAATATAATGACTTCTTCAACAAAAAAGTATCTTCAGGTTAAGGGTACCCATAGACAGCTAAATGTTCTATTTAATACCAGCTTTTGTATTCAGGCAGCCATGGCACCTAAGACCTCCTAAATACAGTAGTGGCGGCAGGCAGTGACTGCACCTGATTGGATGTAGTTACTGTTTGACCAACAACTTTCTATCAAACTGGGTTGAAATATTGGTTAACCTTCATCAGTCTTTTGAAATCACAAAAGTGTGTTGTGATTCATAGAAACCAAGTCATAATGATACTGATACAGCGGCACCATCACTGTGATGTGAACCATAGCAATCATCATCAATCTAGCAATTAAGTTGCTGAGTTGTAAACCTAAAACACAATTAATTAAAATCCCTTCATAGTTCAGCAGACATAACATGGTATTGAAACTCACAGGAATGGCTATCAAACCCTCACACATATGTGTAATGGCAAATGAAGGGAGGGTTTATATATTAGAGTGTGTAGTTTTAGCAATAGTGTTTTATTTGTTGAGTGGTAAAGGATAAAAGCCTCATGGGTTTGAGGTAGAAGCAGTGATATTTACTATATATTTTATATTAAGAAGGTGAAGCTGTACATAACGGTCTTTTATGTTTTAGAGTTTTAATAAAAGGAAAGGGGCCACATGCAATGGATAGATGCCAAGGTAAGTTTGTGAGCGTTAGGAGGCCCCTGTGCACAGACAATTTGCTTTGAATGGGCAAAGGCATAGTGTATATAAAGTTGAATTCACTTACCTTATGCACAAGGCTAGGTAACCTCATCTCAGTTTCCCTTTCGTTTATTTGTGAAGAGAGATATATGTCATGCAAAGCTTGAGCCAATAAGTTCACTGCAAGAAACACTCTATAAGGAGTTTTATCATCTGGATAATTTAAATTATATTTAATACTCTCCAAAGTGCAGTTACGAACAGAATAGTAAAATGTGAATGGGATCATAAAGTTCTTCAATGGATTTTTTGAAAAGCAGCGGTATTCAGTTATGAGACTATCCTCCTGTATTGGGTCATCTGGACGGCTTGAGGGGGTAATACTATCAAAATATTCCTCCATTCTCACTATAGAGGAATCAGGACTTGAAAACACCAAGCTGCAGTTACTGATAAAAAAAAAATCTTCATCCATTGACCAAGAATCAGGAATAATAAATGTTTTATACCTGTGATAAGGAATGCTAAGCAACAAAAATGAATAATAAGTTCTGCTTATTGAGCCACAAATAATAAGAACTTCAGTAGTTGATGTCAGAAGATCTAGAGGTATTTTCCTATAATTCTTCACAGATAACATGATCTTAAATTCAATACAAATTCCATGATTAGTTAACTGTTTGCTGAGTTGCTGGATCTCCCTCTCTCCATATTCATCATCAGATGTAATGATCCCAACCCAGTTCCACTTCAACCTTTTCAGTAACTTCACTATGGCCACATATTGCATCTCATTATCTGGAACTGTCCGGAAAAGGTTTGGAAACATATTTCTGTCACTTAGTAAAGTATCTCTAGCTCCATAACTAATCTAGAGAGAAAGAACAAATGGTTGTTGCATTAAAGTGTATATCAAACTTTTTTTGGTTCTCGTTTGTGTGAGGAAAGGTTAGAACTTCTGTTCTCTGGGGTTCTGTCACAGAGATGTATACTCACTTCCTGTCCTCCTGCCAACAGTTTCACCAGACAGGAAGTAAAGACAAATCACCAACAGGGACACAAACAGACATAACAAATCTGACAGTGGTTTTAGCCTCCCCCTACTCTACTGAAGACAATCATTTTACTTTGTCTGTGTTGCTATTGGAGAGTTCCCTTCTCTTTGTGTATTTTTAAAGGTTACCAGCAGAACAGGAAGTAGGAAGGGTAAGAAGGAGTCCTGAACAATAGTAAAAACCATTCAGGGTTCTAACCTACTCTATCCAAAACAAGAAAACAAGGTTTGGCTATACATACACACTGTCAGGTTTCTTTTAGGAGGTGGATTTTTAGTTTGATGAATGTTTCTCTCTCTTCTCATAAGGACAAGGAGTGAAATGAAATCTCCCCAATGGGATATGGACAGCAGAAGATAATCTGACATGATGTTTTTAATCGTAGCTTGATCACTTTTATGTATCAGCAAACAAACAAATACGGTAATAGATTCTTCAGATAGGCAGGGATCCCAACCTGAAAGAAGCACTTTCAGGGAGGTGTCCCTCTCATTTCCGGGAGGTGCCCCCCCCCATCCACGGAGTAGAGGTTAGGGGGGCTTGGAGAGAGCACCCCCCTGAAATGATGGCAGATAGCACAGGAAGCAATAGCTTCTTTGGTATCTGCAGGCTTTCTTTTTTTTAGTATTCTGACAGTTGCAGTCGTCAGAATAATAAAAAAAGAAAAGGCATACGATTGCATAGCTAGATTCCTATTGGCTATTGCACTTTGCAATAGCCAATAGCAAACTAGGTAATGCACCCGCCCACTGCTGCTTTCAATCAGCAGAAGAGGACCTGATAGAAAAATTCAGGTCCCCCTCTGCTGATTGACAGCAGCAGTGGGCGGGTGCATTAGCTAGTTTGCTATTGGCTATTGCAAAGTGCAATAGCCAATAGGAATCTAGCTATGCAATCGTATGCCTTTTTTTTCCTTTTCTGACTGACGGTCGGGCCGCGGCTCCCGATGTCAGAAAAGAAAAAAAAAACGATCGCAGGGAAAGGTTTAATCTGCTTGATAGAGCAGATTAAACCTTTCCGGGAGAAAATGTTTATCTCCCGGGCGGCCGGGAGCCGCTATCTAATAGCGGGAGACTCCCGGAGCTTCCGGGAGAGTTGAGATGTCTGGATAGGTAAAGCTTCAACACTTTCTATTAGCTATGAATGTTGCCCAGCCTCTTCCTAAATCCTACAAATTACTATTGGCCAGTGAGGCAGCCTATCATAGTGATGGGTCAATATGAGTGTGTGGTTGTGGGGCGGACTAGTGGTGAGCTCTGAGCTATAATTGTCACACCATTGCCCTTCAAAAGAGCACGTGTTTTGGCTATATCACAATTGCATTATCAGCTGCTGCAGGTACATACAGACTAACCAACAAAATCTACAACATTTATTTTAATTACCACCTTTTGAGGTATTAAGTGAAGTCACTCACTTGCCTTTAAAAAATGCCATACCTGTAAAGTAGGAAAATATATTTTACCCCCCTGCTGCCCACCCTACTAAAACCACTCCGATTTTCTTCCAGGACTGTCAATCTCTCGGATCTCCTAGGTGCTTAGTGGTTCTTCATGTGACCGAGATATCACTTTTGTATCCTGTAATGAGTGAACCACAGGAGGAGGAACCACCAAACTCTGGGATGAGATCCAGGAGATCAACATTCAGAGTAGTATCTGTCTTGGAAAATAGTTCAGCAGTGGCTTACTCATCACTATAGTTGGGTTTTATCGGCATGGGCAACAAGGAACACAGGTATTAATTTACTTCTATGCAGGTATAAAATGTTTAAAGATAATTTGAGTGACAGTGACTTTATAGAATGTATTAATGGATTTATCTGGCGTTGTTGTCTGAGAGATCCTGTAATTAACAAAAGTCCTCTAAATATGTTACCAGTAATGAGATGTGAGCTTTGATTTTACAATCTTGAAACATTCCCTGCTCAATGTCTGAAAATCTTACCTGTGTGTAACCATATAGATGTAAAAGCTGAGCCATTTGGAGAGTGGTATCTGATTTGAGGTCTCCGATGAAACCAGCCACTGTACCCCGCACCATACAGGAATAATTTGGAACTGTCTTGGAATGTCCAGATAAGATCTGCAGAACATCCTTTGTAGCTTTATTCACATTTCCACAAGAATCATACACATGATATCCCAGAGTCACATTGGGCAGAATATCTGGACTGCTGTTTATCTCATCAATAGCAAAGATAAAAGCCAGGAGATGTCTGTATTCTCTGTGGTTAACTCTAAAAAAAAAAAAAACATGTGTTTTGCCAGGCCAGATCTAAATTCCAGATCTTATGAAACAATTGATGACAAGATTCCCCCTATCTGCATCAAGATTGATCAAGGTTAACACACCTATAACACAGTAGTCACAAGGCATTATGGATTTCCAAAAGAGAGCACACAGTAGAAGCTGTCTGTCATTAGGCTCCATCTGTTTGAAACCTCAGACTGATCTGTATGGAAGAGAGAGGACTGAGAAGAGGAGGAGTCACTCTTCTGACTTATTCTCTTGTGTTTTTGTAAATTTCAGCCTTTGCTTTTAAAAACAACAGGCTTATTTCAAAAGGTATAAAGATAAATTGGAAAACATGGGACAGGAGTCAAGAGAATCAGTTTATCCTTTTTTTAAATATAATTCTTGTTAAATCATTACAGAAGAACTCTGTGCAGAATAAAACTTGACCCTTGCAGTGGGATACCCCCGCTCTGCAAGGCTTAAGATTTACTCACCATATCCTCTGTTCCCCCAGGTTTCTAGACTAGTTCTTACAGCCTCTCTCCCCTTTAGCGCCAATGGTGGAATGTCCCTCAACATCCTAACATCCAGTATATTGTATTATATGTCATGAATCACAGGCCCTTGGACCACAGAGGAAGGGGAAGAGAGGCTGCAGGTACAGGTCTAGTAGCCAGGTAGAACCAAGGATTGGGTCAGTATATCTTTGTTATTTTACATTTACCAGATAACCAGGGACACTGATCTCCAGACAGCAAACTCTCCCGGGCGCTCCGGGAGTCTCCTGCTCCCGGCCGCCCAGGAGGGAAACGGTGCTTTTTCTTTTCTTTATTCTGACACGGAGCCTTGTCAGAATAGAAAAAAAATGTTTTGCCCATACGAATGCATTGCTAGATTCCTATTGGCTATTTCAATTTGCAATAGCCAATAGCAAACTAACATTGCACCCACCCTCTGCTGATGGACCTGATGGAGAACTGCAGCAGAGGGCGGGTGTAATGCCAGTTTACCATTGTCTATTGCAAATTAAAATAGCCAATAGGAATCCAGCAATGCATTCCTATGGGCAATTTTTTTTTCTATTCTGACAAGGCTCCGTGTCAGAATAAAGAAAAAAAAAGAAAAAGCAGTGTTTCTCTCCTTGGCGGCCGGGAGCCTCCCAGAGCGCCCAGGAGAGTTTGTTTTTTCTTTTTTTTTTTGATGGCAGCAGAACCGCCGGCCAAGCTCAGCGGCATTCGGCTATTCACTCACTGCTGTTCGGTATCTATAAGAATAGACCGAACAGCAGCGAGTAGCCTGCCGGAGTTTCGGCTTAGCTGATCCAGATGTTGGATCAGCTGAGTAAAACTCCTCCTGCACTTCGGGTCGGCCGAACATGCTGAGCATGTTCGGCCGACCCGAAGCCACGTGAAGCCACCCGATGTACGGCTGATTTCAGCCGATATACGGCTGAAATCAGCCGTACCAGCCTTAAGTGAATAGTAACTTTAGTAATACTAACTTCACTTCAGGTCTGTCTTTCACTCGGCTGCCTACGGCAGCTTAGTGAATAGACCCCATAGTGTATGTGCAGCACAATGTAACAAAACTGCATCCCTTTAAAGTAAAAGTTCAGCCAGTAGAGTATGAGACTCATCCTCTCATACTCTACTATGGAATACAATTCTATTTTCTGTCAGTATTTCTGTTCACCTCCTTATTGGTTAAACCGCTGTAACCATGATACAAAGTGAGGGGGCAACAATTGTCTGGCCTTACAATGCTGGACTTCACACACAATACAGAATGATTGTTTTTGAATTTGTTTCTTTTGTCAATAATTCTCAGTTTCCAGATGCTTAAAGTCTATGGGGTCTATTCACAAAGCTGCCGAAGGATCTTACCGTAGCTTCGGCCGATCCTTCGGCTAGCGTCGGCCCCAGGACCCCTTCGGTTCAGCACGTACAGCTCCCGAACCTGGCCGAGCGGCTCAGTCTCCTGCTCCCGGCCGCCAAGGAGAGCAACACTGCTGTTTCTTTTTTTCTTTATTCTGACACGGAGCGATGTTCTGAACATGCTGAGCATGTTCGGCCGACCCGAAGCTATGTGAAGCAAGCCAATGTATGGCTGACTTCAGCCGATGTACGGCTGAAATCAGCCGTACCAGCCTGAAGTGAATAGCCGAACAGTGTTCGGCTCACTTCACTTCAGGTCGGTCATTCACTCGGCTGCCTATGGCAGCTTAGTGAATAGACCCCTATGTAAACCTAAAATATATTGTACACCATGACTCACCAAATTCAGTTTTGTTAAGAAAATATTTATTATAAATTTTTTTTGCAAATTTTCTTTCCTGAAAATCCTGCCAGTAACGGAACTTCCAGTTTAGGGGGCCAACACTAAGCCACTACCCCACTACCCCACAATTCTCAGCAGATCTGTCAGCCTGCCATGTGCACTCCTTCAGTTTGCCATTGGGCTGCTTATCAGATTGGTAGACAACAGTACAACTGACATTTTTAGCAAATACAGAAAATACCTGCTGATCTCACTAGACATCCTTCACACTTCCTTTGATCTGCACTAAAGCAAATACAATGTTATGTCTTCTTTCACGAGGTAAAAAAAAATAGAAAAAAGGCTGAATAGAACAAAGCAGGCGAAATTTAATGACTGATAAACTGTAACAGTATGGCATTTTTATTTTTTGGGTTTAGATGAGCTTGAAGGAACTTGCAAGGCAGGCTGACAATATTGCAAGCCGAAGACTTAAAGAGACATTAAAGGATACCCCCCCCCCAATGCTAGTGTAAAGACTTACCTTAAATGTTGATCCAATCATCTTCTTCTTTCCTGTAGTTTTCAGCAGGATTCCCTCCAGTGCTGGTGCCAGTCTCTGATCCAGCGCTGACTCCTCTCTCTTCCTGGCACTTCCTGTGCCACAGAGTCTGTGCGGGTGCACGCTGCCTCCATTTACTTACCTTGTGTCTCTTCTCACCTCCCGACTTAAGATCTGAACTACGCATGCACCCGCCCTGTGATCCTTTGTGGCTGCCCGAGATTTTTCAGATTTTTTGGTTTGTGCATATATCTACTGATTGCTAGCAGTATATATATATATATGAGGGTTTTAATGTAATTTAACATTGTGAGCCTGCAACAAGAACTACTGGATCTGCAGATGAAAAACTTTGCAGAAAAGTCAGAAAAATTGCTTGAAATATTTCTATACAGTGAGAGATTCTGTCAAACATACTAAAATTCCCCAAAAAGTCCTTAAATGTTTCCATTTGTTTTCACCTTGTGATCCTGTAAGTAACACTCTTCTTGTCTTAAGTTGGCTGCACTCTATAGAAGAGTGATGGAGCCACCCTTGTACTGCAACATTGTCACCCTGTGAAGAAGATGGCGTTTAATGCAGTATCAGATTTAGATGCACTTGACTAACAAATTAAATACAAACTTCGACTAACAGTTACAAGAAGTTTTTTTTTTTTCCTTTTGGAAAAAAGATTTTTCATCAATGAATAAAAGCTGACTATTATAAGCACCCCTCTCAATGTTAAATGGTTTGTCTCAAACCTCTATTTGCTACTTTTGCTGGGCAGGTTGGCCTGTTAAAGGAAGTTGAAAAATAAAAGACTTACTGGCCAGATAACCAGGTGAAAGTAAAGGAAAAAACACTAAATAAAGAAAACTAATGCAGCCACCACATCTAAGGACTGGTAAGCTGCAATATATTAAATTTTTGTTTTTGGGGCTTAGATAGGCTTGGAGAAACTTCAAAGGCAGGCTGACAACACAGATTAAAAAAACTTAATAAACTTGTACACAGCGAGAGATTATGTCAAACATATTATTAAATTATTAAATATTATTAAATATACATCCTTATATGAGGTGGGTACATTTTTTCCCCTTTATTTTCACCCAGTGATCCGGTCAATAACACTCTTCCTGCCCTAAGGGTGGCTGCACTCTATAGAGAAGAAATGGGGCCACCCTTGGACAGAATCATTGTCACCCTGTGGGGAGGTTGGTGATAAATACAGTAACAGATTTAGATGGACTTCACTAACAAATAAATCCAAACTCCAGCTAACAGTTACAACATGTTGTTTCTTTCTTTTGGGATACAGAGTTTTCATAAATTAATAAAAGATGACTATTATAAGCATCTATGTCAGCGTTCAATGGTTTGTCTCAATCCTGTATCTGCTATTTTTGCTGGACAGTTTGGCCTGTTGAAGGAAATAAAAAAATAACAATATTACTGACCAGATCACGAGGTGAACATAAAGGAAAAAAGCCTAAAAAACCCGAATGCAGCCACCACATCTGAGGACTGCTAAGATAAAATATATGAACATTTGCTTTTGAGTTTAGGTATGAATTAACCTCTGTGTGTGTGCTCATTGAAATCTTGCATGTCAAGGTAAACAGATGGTGTGAGTACTGTAAATCCTCTACAATGACACAACAAGCCTTATAGATATTATGTTAAGATCCGTACTTTATATTTGACCTACGCTGAACACATGAAATCTAAGAATTGGCTTCCAACATAGTGCCACCATGACACTCCAGAATGAACAGCAAATATTCCTCCTATTATGACGTCTCCTTCTTGGGAATATTTGTACTCAAATGTATAATTCTTCATTGTGAGATCACATCGGTGAACAG
Organism: Nanorana parkeri; assembly: GCF_000935625.1. Lineage (NCBI taxonomy): Eukaryota > Metazoa > Chordata > Amphibia > Anura > Dicroglossidae > Nanorana > Nanorana parkeri. The sequence goes on along the minus strand of NW_017308244.1, from coordinate 106,007 downwards.
AGTTCTGAGTGTCACATTCGCAGGGTGTCACACACAAAGCCAACAGAAACAAGTGTTTTGTCAGATTGAAAGGAATGTGCCAATATCTCTGATAGGTGTGAATTAATTCTATCTCTTCTTCCAGACACCTCATAGCTGACAGATACAGAGAGTTCTGACTCCGGTAAAGGATGTGACAGAGAACACAAGATGCTCGTATTTATTACTGATAGACTGGATATTAATGTCAGAGAATGTTACTTTTAGAGAAGAAAAAAGGTAAAATAAAACAAATAGAATCTACTAGGATTTCATCCCAAGATAAACTGCAACTAACTTTATATAATTGCAGCACTATTATTATATGCAGACTCTAAGCATACAAGCTTTTCTCTATCAGCACATTGCTAATATTAACGCTGTGCATAGCATCCTCATATTCTGCAGCCCTGTAGAAAAGGAGAACATACAGAAGCAATAACTCTATAATTTTAATGTATACGAATATATGCTGACCTAGAACATAACATATCAAAGCTGTGTTGTAGTTCAGTTACAATATTAAAAGGTGTGGGGGAAAAGGAAATTCAGATCTCTGTAAGAAAATTGGGTGAATAAAACAAATAATATGAATATTAATAAAAATTATCTGTATTATTAATCAATGCCCACTTCTTCCTGTTTAATAGGGGACGGGCAACTAAGAAATTCACATCACAGACTGGAGGCTTAAACAACATTTATTGTAGGCCGAATTATATATGTACAGCTTGATTATAGATAAGGACATTTTACACAACATTGGAAGTTAACAGTCCTTTTTGCCCTTTTATCATCTAACCAAGACTAACACAGCAAATATCAAATAACAAAGTCCCTACACCATGGAAGACATACTGAATATTTAACACACAAATGGCAATGCATTCATCAAATATGATATAAATCAAAAAGTTGATGCTTAATAATGAGCCAACCAGACATGATATATATTACCAAGCCTGGTGGTGTGAAATTCCTGGACTCTCTCTCTTCTCCCCAATATGAACCTCCCTCTTTGTCCCTGGCCTAGTGTTATTTATCATAGTTACTCTCATTCACTTACATGAGGAACCTATGATTGGTCCAAAGTGAACAATAATAACTTTCTCAAAAAAGTGATTGGATGGTAACTGAAGTCCCTCCATGGTGTCTGGAAAGTTTAGGTAAGTAAATTTGTTAAATGTTCATGTAGTGTTATCTCCTGAGTTATCTCCTAGTGTTATCTCCCGCTCTGACATGACAAAATGCTGCCTGTAATAACATCACATTCTAACCCTTTGTACAGTCAGTTTGCCACTTTAGATTATTCCCAAAAGAAGATCTTTATTATATGGCATGACAACTGGCTTTAGCATACTAATGAAGTCAGCAATAAGTAATAGTGATGAACTGAACACCCCCGTGTTCGGTTCAAATTCGAACTTTAGAACATGGGAAAAGTTTGAATTTGAACTCAAACTCAATGCAAGTCTATGGAGGCAGAACATTTTGAAGCCTTGTATGCTATTTATTGGCCATAAAAAGGGTATGGGGATCCGGGTACTGACCTGGGGAACAAGAATCAATGAAAATGTTTTTTTTTTTTGGCCAGCTGGAAGCACTTTTGTAGGTCCGTATGCCATACGTCCTTGGCAGCGAAAGGGTTAAAGCAGCTGGGATTTGGCGTCACTTAAAAGGTAACAATAAAAATGAAAAATGTATTTACATATCGTGTCTGGGGGGTCCCTTTAAACTGCCTGTAAAGTGGCGCATCTGTATGATGTATAGAACCTGCTGAAGCAAAAAGTGACACTTACAAAGAAAAAAATTACATTTCAATTCCCGGTAATTGGTTTTCCCTTAATCTTGTAAACAACTGCTTGAGGATGCAGCCTGTATGAAGAGGCCATATGTTAGGACACTCAGAAGAAGATTAGATACATTTTTGGATAAATTATGGTGTCTCTTTTGCAGACGTTGGATGAAAGAAACAACAGGGGCATTAAAATTGGGCCTTTAGTGTTGGCGGTGCCTCCACACCGTAACCCTTCAGAGTTTTTCTTGACGAGTGCAGGGTTTACCCTGCTCAAAAAATTCAAATTATATGCACCTGTCACGTGTGTGTGCGCAAAAATTGGGCCTTGGTTGTTGGTGGTGCACTAAACCAAGAACATCATTTAAAGATAGGATAATCACCCAAAAAGTTAGGCAGCACAGGCAGTCTTCCACAGATCCCAGATCCGCAATAAATGTAATTGGTCACATCCACATCAGGGGACTGATAGCTGCTGCTGAACCAGGACTGATTCATTTTGATAAATGTCAGCCAGTCAACAGAGTCTGTGGACAGGCGCACTCTTTTTTCTGTCACAAAACCTCCAGCAGCACTGAACGTCTGTTCGGCAAGCAATCTGGATGCAGGGCAGCCCAGTAGCTCTATTGCATATTGGGTAAGTTCTGGCCAGTGATCTATTCTCAAGACCCAGTAAGCCAGTGGATTGTCTGTTGGAAAGCTCTCCAGGTCTGATCTTGCCCCTAGGTAATCCTGCACCATATGATGTAGACACTGCTGATGGGTGCCTAAAGTTAACATCCCTGGGTGCTGAGGTCTGAAAAAAATTCTAAAGGTATCAGGCAGGCGGCCCCCTTCTCCACCGTTTTTCCTTTGACCAATCAAAGCCTCAGAAGCACCTCTTTCATGCTATGGTAACCTACCAGTGTCTGGAAAGGTGTTACATAAGTTTCTCTTCAACACATCCTCAAGTTGTTTCATCCTTTGCTCCCTCTGTGAGGGTAGGATGAGCTCTGCAACTTTATGCTTGTAACGTGGATCAAGAAGGGGTGACAACCAGTAATGATCCCTCTCCTTGATACCACAAATTCTGGGGTCCTTTATCAGGCTTTGCAGGATAAGGGAGCCCATGCACCGTATTTTTGAGGAGACATGAGAATCAGAGTCTTCAGGGTCACTGAGAATGACACTATTGTGCACTACCTCCGCCCAGCCACGTACTACTCCTTGGGTTTCTAACGACAGAAAACCATCCCTTGAAAACTGCCGTATGTCATCCTCTGCTTCAATGCCCCCACGGCTGATATAATCCTCCTCTTGTGTGATCTGCTGCCCTGCAGGAATGGTTTCTGCATAAAGGGGACTTTGAGAGGAAAGGAAGTCCTCCTCTTCCTCCCGCTATTCTGCCTCAAGTGCCCTATCCATAATTCCCCGCAGAGTATGCTCCAGCAGGAACACAAAAGGGATAGTGTCACTGATGCATGCATTGTCATGGCTCACCATCCTTGTTGCCTCCTCAAATGGTGAAAGTACAGTGCATTCATCCTTTATCAGCAGCCACTGACATGGGGAAAAAAGCCAAGGTCCACTAAGCCTCTCCTTGTGCCATACAGGTACTCCTTGATGGCCCTCTGCTGCTTGTGCAGCCGCTTCAGCATTGCCAAAGTGGTGATCCACCTGGTGGGCATGTCAGAAATCAGACGCATTGTAGGCAGGTGGAATTCACATTGAATTTTAGCCAGGCGAACACTGGCTGGGAATGAGCGCCTGAAATGGCTACAGACTTTTCTGGTCTGCCTCAGAAGAACTGCTACACCACCAAATTGAGGATGTGTGCCAAGCATGGTGCATGTGTCAACATTCCCTGGCATAGGGCAGAGAGAAGGTTGCTGCCATTGTCGCATACAGCCATTTCTGGCTCAAGCTGCTATGGTGTTAACAACCTCTGGATCCTTCCCAGCTGCAAACAGAGTCACCCAGTGTGCCGTGAAGGAAATATAATGTCCCTGACTATGCTTGCTGGACCATGTGTCAGCGAAAATGTGGACCTTGCTGCTGACTGCCTTTTCCAACGAGGCCAAAACATTGCCTTCCACATGCTGGTACAGGCCTTACGTGAAAAGAAATGGCATTTGGGAAGTTGCCACTCTGGTACAGCACATTCTGCAAACTCAAGGAAGGGGGAAGAGTACACCAGATGGAAAGGCAGCAGTTGGAAAGCTAGCAATTTGGCCAAGATGGCATTTAGATGCTGAGCATGTGGATGGCTGGAACAGTTTTTTTTTTGTTTTTTTTGCTGGGGCAGTGAAATTTGACTGGTCATATCTACATCTGGAGGGCTGCTGCCAGATTTGGTGGAAGGATCTGTGACACCCATTTCTATACCATCATCCCTCTCAGTGGAGGCTGTTGACATGGCATGATGTATAGTGGGGGTAGAGATGACAGATGAGGAGCGAGAAGTGTGGACCGTTTTTTGGTGCTCTTGACCAACAGGCTGCGTGGCAGGTGGATCAGATGTCTCTTCAAGCACGTGGTACTCAAGCAGTTGATGTTTTTGCCACGTTCGATCCGCTTGAGACACAGTTTGCAAATAGCAATGCTGCCGTCTGGTGCACATGTTCTGAAAAACTCCCACACAGCTGAGCTCCTGGAAGTGTGCTGGGAGACACCAGCACCCTGCACCTGTGCAGCTCTGTCTTCTGATGCAATGGGGTGGCTGCTCTTATGGCTGCTGTTGAAGGACATCCTGCCTCCTCCTCACTTTTCTCCTCTCTTCGATCAGGCACCCAAGTAGAGTCAGTGACCTCATCATCATCATCATCATCATCATCATCCCCTCTGTCCTTGTGGCAACTCCTGCCAACGTGGTAGTAAGCTGTGGCTGGTGGAACATGAGTGACAGTTTGTTGTCCATCTTTGGCACCCCTCCCAAAGATGGACAACAAAGGAGGCAGAATAGGACGCTTTGGCAGCTGTGGCCGCCATTGGGCCCGGGCACAGGGGGGCCTGGGCACAGGGGGGCCCAGCCAGGGCATCCCTCTGATGCCGTGCGGGCCGCCAGGGTCGCTATGGCATATCAGGGTGCTGGCTTTCACTGGCGGCTGTGAAAAGGTGCCGCTGTTAGATCACTGACAACCTGTCAGTGATGTGTGCAGCAGCGCGTTCGTCCTCACATCCGCCGCTGAGCTGTGACAGCCAGCAGCTGCTGCAAGAAAGGCTGGACCCGGCGTTTTCAGTGAAGGAGGAGGTGGGGCCCAGCTCAGTGACCTAAGAGCAGGAGGGGCCAGTGATGTAAGAGGAGGCAGGGCCCATCGATAGAAGAGGAGACAGGGCCGATGATGGAAGAGGAGGTGGGGCCCGGGGACGGAAGAGGAGGCGGGGCCCGGCGACCACAAAGCGGACATAGCTGACAGATAAGAGGTGTGCAGCCCACGTGAGACCCTGCAGAACCCACCATAGAGAGTATATGGCGGGCTCTGTAGGGTCACTCTCAGGTGGGCTGTTTGGTATATCAGGTGGGCTCTGCAAGGGGCCCCATACAAAATTTTGCTATGGGGCCCTGTGATTTCTAGTTACGCCCCTGACTGAAACCCAGTAATAGCCTTGGTGACAGAGGATGAGGAGGATGAGGATGGCTTAGTTATCCACTCCACCACCTCTTTTGTATGTTCTGGCTGAATAACACGGCCAGCACCAGATAAAAAATACAAGCATGCCTTGCCTGCATAGGTTGGACCATGTCCGCAACGGGCTATTGTGAATAGCCCGTACAGCACCCCTTCGGTTCTACTGAACCGAAGGGGTCCTGGGGCCGAAGCTAGCCGAAGGATCGGCTGAAGCTACGGCCAGATCCTTCGGCAGCTTCGTGAATACATTGTTTTTTGGAAGGGGTCTAGATAGGCTTTCTTTTCGCAATAATATTTTGCAAACTTTTTTACTTTTTCTATGGGATCTCTAGACAAAAATAAATAATCTGGCAAAGGGAAGTGCAGAACCATAGCTTAAAAGGAAGTTCAGGGGAGGAGCAAGGAGTTCAGCAGAAAACTGGGCATCACTAATGACTGAGCAAGGGATCAGGCAAGGAGCTATCCAGGGTTACCTTTGGCTCACCAGAAAGAGCCACCACCAGGCACAGCAGAGACCTTGGGTTCAGATCTGGATCCTGACAATAACCCAGAGTCTCTCTTACTTGTTCCCACACAACAAACTATACTTTCATGCATCCATGTCTGGATTCTGGGTTATAATGTTTTTTATGACAACAAGAGCTGATTTTTTTTATTTAAATACAAAGAAATAGCAAAAAGAGCAACAAAACTAGTAATTTGCCATATTATATGGGTGGGGCTTTCCAGTAATAGTGCAAAGTTTAACTGGTGGTGTTATCTCAGACACTATCATTTTTTACTGACCCAATAAAAAAGTTGAATATGCTTTAATAACTTGTATTTAGTAGAAAGCGACTCTGTATGAACGGAGATAGAATATTTTAAAGTACAAGCAGCAGGGATTTCAAATACAGTGTGCAACACAATGTTTTTTTTTAAAATGATTTAATGATTAAATCAGTAAAATAAATAGGATGAGGGGACTTGCAACAGGAATGTAACACAAAATAATGTCTTAAAGAGGTTATAAATCCTAACAATGAGCATCTTTTATTTGCTCTATTTTGGTCTAATAAAGTGACACTTTAATTAGGTGTTAAAGTAAGTACCTTAACTATTAATAAAACTGTACCTTATGTTTGCATCACTCAGCTGCAGATCCTCAAAGGAGCAAGAACCTGGATTAAAAGTATAACTCATTTTATTTCCTTGAACTTTAAATGCAATGGAAAAGGAAGCATATAACTGCACAAAGTTTTTGTGCCAGAATCTCTTTTAATCTGATTTCCTTTAACCACTTGCTGTCTGGATCAATTTCTTTATACAGTATTTGTACACACGATAAAATCTGAATTTTTGGCTAGAAAACAGCTTAATCCCCCAAATAATGATATATTTTCTAAAAGCAGAGGCCGCATAGAATACAAATATGCTAGATGCAATTTTTTATGTTGCACGGTATTTGCACACATGTTTATCAAACCAGTATTTTACGGTAAAGTTACCTAAAATGAAATTAAGCGCACAGAAACAGAGTATAATACCAACATTTTTGGTTAAAAAAAAATATGGGGTCATGTTGGGTAAATAGATACCAAACATGCCAAGCCTTAAAATTGCGTTCACCCTTTAAAACTGCAAAAAACTACAATACCCAAAATTTCCCAAAGGCAACAATGTAAAAGCTTTTACTGATCAACAGTTTACCGTTAACATTGATGCCCTAGAAATATTGCTCTCACACGTTTGTGGCAATATGTCACATGAATGTTTTTGTTTTTGCATGTAGACGCGGTCAACGCATGTTTGCACTTGTATGTGCGTGCATGTGGGATGGGAAACTTTAAAACCTTTTTTTGCATTTTGACCCCTAATGTCAACTAGGGACCCCAAAGAGGCTGATGAAGCAGCAATCTGCTCCACCAGCTTCTCCTGCTTGCTGCAGAAGCCAGAGAATGTAAACAGTGACAGGTGTGATGCAATACACATCACCTCCAGGTCCAGTGATCAGAGGAGAGATCAGCGGCTAGGAGCTTGCTGAACTCCCTTCAAACAGTGAGGGGAAACCCATTGTGCCAGTCCCGAGCCTGCACAGGGGACAGCAGAGCCCGGGGTAGCCGGTGGCAGTCGTGGAGGGACACACACATTCTGCTGCAATGTACTAGCGATCCGGCAGCAGCAGCCATGCTCTTGGCATAACTGCTTCAGGACAGGATGCTTTTTACAGTGGGCATCCTGAAGGAGTTAAAGAAAATATGCACTTTAAATCAGATTGCATTTATAATTTTTGCCCCTTCCCCATACCTATCCTAATACAACCTCCCCTTCTAAAAATGCATACTTACCTCAATCCAGTGGCCGGGGATTTGCTTTATTTTTACATTTTGCACTGCAGGTCTTCACTGTCCCAGACATACCAGCACAATACAGCCCTATAGACTTTTATAAGATGGTCTGCAGCCTTAGGACACAGCCCCTCGACAAAATTCACAGATGGCTGTGCGGCACTAATATGCAGGCATTGCCAGGACAAATGCAGGCTAGCCCCGCTGACTGTAAATGAACAGTAGATCCACAGCGATTGGATTGATGTAGATATGCATAAAAGGAACAGGAGAGGTTAGGTTATATGAAGTGAAAGAGGCAAGAAGGATAAGTTCACTTTGCGTTAAAAGGATTTATCATTTATTAATTAATTCACTTCAAATTATAGGCTAATGTATTGACAAAAAAGGTTCAGTCACTAAGAACAACAATACTATAATTGTGTGTTATTTTATGAGTAAATGTATTAAGATGAGAATATTTTACATCATTCTTCCTCCCAGCATGGATTTTCTTGTGTACAGCTCAGGTTTAAAAAGTATAATATAGATTTTTGGAAAAAATATACAGGCTAATATTCCAGCACTGGAGGTCAGTATGGCGAATATCTCCACAGCTACTGTATACTTTCCTCTGGTACTCAGATAGGCCGGGATCATGGCAATCCAGACACTGCAGAATACCAGCATGCTGAAGGTGATGTACTTGGCCTCATTAAAACTGTCCGGTAATGTCCTCACCATGAAAGCCAGAACAAAACTCACAGCTGCCAGAAGCCCCATATAACCCAACACAGAGTAGAACCCGATAACTGACCCTTCATTACACTGAATGATGATCTTCCCAGGAGAGGTGTGCATGTCATACTCTTGAAATGGTGGAGAGATGGACAACCAGAAAACACCAATCATAACCTGAATTAATGTGCAGAACAACAGGACTGTATTGGGAAGTTTGACTCCCACCCATTTCTTGCAGGAGCTTCCAGGTCTGGTGGCTTTAAAAGCAATAACAACCATGGTGGTTTTGGCTAGGATAGAAGACAGAGAGACTGTAAAGACAATTCCAAAGAAGACTTGTTGCAGCATACAAGTTATATCCACCGGATGTCCAAGGAACAGGAACACAGAAAGGAAACTCAGCATGAGAGAAAAGAGCAGAATGAAGCTGAGGTTCCTGTTATTGGCTCTGACTATAGGAGTGCTCCGAAACCAAAAAAATATTCCAAGCATACAGAGAGATGTAGCAGAAAATATGACTGAAGATGCAGAAAACAATACAACCACAATGTCCTCCCCATATGACAAATACTCATAACATTTGGCAACACAAATATTTCTAGCCTCATTAGGCCATTGATCTTCAGGACACATCTGGCAGTTTTCACTATCTGTAGAAGAAAAATATACAGAAAAATGTGCATAATGTACAATGAATGCTGCCACCCAACCTTCTTGTGACCAGAGATTATTGAAGCTTAGACACCCAGACCTGGTTTACCAGTGTTGCTCTGTGTCAGTTAACTTGACAATACCTGTATGACTCATCTCTGCAAATGACAGTGGGTATGAAAACTCAGAACACAAACATATGTGCATTCCTAGATCTCAGCAGGAAGGTAAATTCACATTCTCACAGCAAGGCACACTTTGGGGTCTATTCACGAAGCTGCCGAAGGATCTAGCCGTAGCTTCGGCCAATCCTTTGGCTAGCTTCGGTTACAGGAGTCCATCGGTTAATTCGAACCGAGAGTCTGCTGTACGGGCTATTCAGAATAACCCGTACAGCTCCCGATCATGGCCGAGCGGCTCAGCCGAGCCGAGCGCATATGCATCGGCTCGG
>NW_017308244.1:83393-96407 GCF_000935625.1 Nanorana parkeri | reverse complement strand
TGTACGCGAACATGCTGAGCATGTTCGGCCGACCCAAAGCCACACGAAGCAAGCCGATGTACGGCTGAGTGTTCGGCTCACTTCACTTCAGATCGGTCATTCACTCGGCTGCTCTTGGCAGCTTCGTGAATAGACACCTTTGTATTTTGAATTATTGGAGTTTATTCACTAAAGTCAGACAGGCTGTTTACTTTGCAAGGGAATTAACACTTTGCAGAGGAATTTTACATACGCTTAATAAATGAGATGAAGCTCTGTTGATTACCATCATACAATCATGAACAAGCAAAAACATTTTTTGTGTTCCTTGAATGTGAGTGGGTATTTTTTCCAAAGTGAATATTTACCACATTCACTAAGCAAAGGTAACACTTTCTTGCAAAGTGAACAGTCCATTTTTGTTACTAAATCAACCCCATTAAGTAATATTGCATTCACAAAGTGGTTTAAAGACTTATCATACTGAGATAAACAATAAAATAGCCATTGTCAATCTTCTGCTACAAAATCTAGCTGCCTGGCCATCTCTACCTTGTATACTTTCTGAGCTCAGTAAACATTTATCATCTTTTAAGAGCATAAAAGGGTATGTCAGGTCAAAAACATCCCTAAAAACCAAAATGTAATGTATTGCATCTTACTAATTGTAGTTGTCTGCATTAGTTTTAATTTTCTTTAGATGTTTTTTATTTTTAGCCATGTGATCCAGCCAGTAACACAGTCTTTAGATGGCTCAAATGTATGGAGGAACAACAGAGCCACCCATGAACATCAGCATTGTCACCCTGTCGGAAGGGTGGTGTTAGATAAACTAAGCAGTAAGGGGCCCAACTCTGAACCTTGGGGGACACCACTAACAACCTCAGACCATTCGGAGTATGAATAATTGATCACTACTCTCTGAATACGGTCTTTAAGCCAGTTTTCTATCCGATTACAGATTGAGTACTCTATACCTACTGACCTTAAATTATACATTAGCCGTATGTGGGGAACTGTGTCAAATGCTTTTGCAAAGTCCAAGCATACTATATCCACATCCGTTCCTCTGTCCAATGTATTATTCACTTCCTCATAAAAAGAACGTAGATTTCTTTGACAACTTCTGTCTTTTGTGAATCCGTGCTGACTAACACTGACGATATTATTTTCAAGCAAAAACAATTGCATGTGATCCCTGATCAAAATTTCAAGTAACTTGCCAACTATTGAAGTTAAGCTCACAGGTCTTTCATCACATTGGCCTTTCTCCAATCCATCCGTACCAAGCCAGTCATTAGAGAGTTTTGAAAAATTAGATACAATGGCTTTGAAATTACACAGCTTAATTCTTTTCAGGACACGTGGGTGCAAGCCATCTGGTCCAGGTGCTTTGTTCACCTTAATTTTGTCTAACTGTTTCTGGACCATATCAATAGTCAGCCATTGTGGTTCAGTAGAGGCTACAGCGCTGTCACCCCATTATGGACTTGAGTTGCAGCCTGTTACTTGGTGTGCACAGAGCTGAAGAAAGTATTTAATAGATTTGACTTCTCTTTGTCCCTAGTTACCAACTCTGAGTTATCTGTTAAGGGGCCTACATGCTCAGACCTGATTTTTTTTACTATTAATATATTTAAATAATTTGTGGGGGTTAATCTTGCAGTCTTTTGCAACCTCGTTTTGAATCTTTGTGAGCTTTTTTTTCTTTTTACATATTTTGTTATATTCTTGGTAGCTTTCAAATGACGACAGTGTTCCTTCCTTTTTATATTTTTTAAATGTCCTGTTCTTATTGTTTATGACTATTTTAACATTGGATGTCAGCCACATGGGTTTTAATTTTAGCCTTTTAAACATATTGGTTACTGGAATATATTTTGCCGTATGGTTGAAAACAATTGTTTTGAAACATTCCCATTTTTGTTCTGTGTTTTTGATGAAAATATTATTTCCCAGTTTAAGGTATCTATAACAAATCTTTGTTTCAAAATCATCACTGGTCAAACTGGAAAAAAATGAACTTCTTATTTATTTTAAATATTTAAAACTAAAATACATTCCTTTTAAGTTTTAGGGGAACATAAAGATTACCAGAATGGATTGATATTTCTCCCCCTGAACATAGAACACAGTCATAACAACATACGTGATATCCTTCCCTTAGAGCTTTTCTAAACCCTGGAAAACATTCCTCAGAACATCGACCTCTTGGGGCCTAAGATAAAAAAGAATATAAATCATTACATACACCATTTAGTAAACTATAAAAAAAACTTCAAATTAAAAGGCACAACATGTCAATGAATGAAATGTTATTCAACATAAGTAATTTTTAAATTACATCTTTAGACCAAAAAAATAAACCAAGAAAAAAATAATACAAAAATAAACTGTTAATTATAATCCCAACATATTAAAATGGTTACAAAGAAAAAAATCAATTTAATTGATCTTACCTTTTTTATTTTTTAGTCATGTTGTGTAATATTCTTCCATGTGTGTTTGGGTGGAATTGCAGCCGTAGCTCTAATTGTAAACTGGCCTTTTGTCTTTCTTAATTTTTTTCAGGAAAACAACATGGAATGCATAGGCCCTTGTTTACTTAAGTAATAATAGGGTGTTCACTTTAAAAATCAATTTGTGACTTTGCAAGGGAGTTTTAACTAAGCGAATGTGGTGAAAACTAATTTGGGAAAGAATACCCATTCACATGGAAAAAAAAGGATTTTTGCTCACACATGATTGGATGTTTGAAGTGAGCACTTGTTACATAATGCTAAAAACTGTGTCCCAAATTTACCTTCCACAAGACAGGCCCACCAAACATGTAGATAGGTGCCCACAGCCTGCCAACACCTCCAACAGGACTCAGAAATTGAAGGGGAAATATGATGGAGTCTTACAAGGGTCTGATACCATCTGGAGAGCAACCTAAAGTTTTGCTACTGAGTTTTACACAACATAGCTAATTTATATGTAAATAAAAATATTGTCTGTAAATAAAAATATTGGAGTCCAATTCTGACAAAATGTTTTGAGTGTATGAGGGCAGGGCAGAAAACTGTTGAGAGATAAAAAGACCATACAAAATGACATGAGACGGCGGGGATGTAGACACACAGAATGTTGCAAAGGGCCAGAGGTCCCTTTGTAGGTCTGACGCAGAGTTCATAGAATGATAATAGCTGGAGAGTTGGGAATAGGACAACCAAGCCCTAATAGATACATTTTAATTGTGAGTAAACTAGAGGTGTAAAGTTAGGAAGGTGATGACCTCATTGTGTGCATTACCAGCACCCAAGAATATTCATATGATTATATTATCCGGTGGACTACTGAATGATATGGATGTGAAGTAATCACTCAGTTTTTGTGCTATGTGCATTAAGTATAAAACAAGGGGCAAGTTTTTGGAGTACATCTGTCTGTATAAATGCACATGTTTGTTTTTGGCAATAACTGATGATTTTGGCACAGCGTGATAGCAGCAGGAAGTATGAACTTAAAGGGACTTTTTAAATGAACAACTGGTGGAAACATTTAACCTTGTGATGTGGGAGACAAGTTATATATAAACATATAAAATCGCAAAGTTTGTCTGTTTATAATTTAAAAATACCCCACAGGAGGTGTCATTTGCTGTCCCTACTGATCTTATGGTTTAGAGTAATTACATCTTCCAAGACAAAGTTTTATATTGATACACAGAATGATTCATTGCACTTTAAGTAATAGGTTCTAAAAATAGGGAAACCTGTAGCAGGAGAAATATGTAGACTTCCACTGCTGATCCCCTTCTGAAAGCGCTAGCTACTTTTTTTTCTTTGACCTCAACACTTTCGTGATAACTAACCCAAAATATTTTTTAAGTTGTGAAGTCAGAGGAATATCAGAACTCCAGATCTACATTTTTTATGTCAATCATTCTGGAAGCATTATATCCTTTGGATGAACATGACAGCCATTGACCTGCAGAGTTAAAAAGGAGCAAGAGTCACTAATGACAGCCTATGTATTTTCTTCCTTTAATTTCTGTCACCTGGTCACGTTTCCATGATATCAGCTGTGGTGTGAGAGTAAGTTGCTGATTTTCTGGAAGAGATCCATCAAAGTGGCCCACACGTCTCCAATATGTGACATTTTTGTTTTCAACTTGTGTTATCCAATTTACAATTTCCAGCGGGCTTGGCAGATCCCCCTTTTCTTTAAAATATATTTCCTTGTTATGTGGATCCATGTAGTGTACTAAGTGTACATAGCGGGACATCTTAAAAATACAGAACCATTAAATAAATCAAGAATACTATACAGTACATGTAGTACTCATGCATATAAAACATACTTGCAGATCTGTCAACCATTTCTTAATGCCTACAAATTTATCATTGCACAAAGTTTAATAGGTTTGTTTGAAAGCTTGCCAAATCCTATGGAAATCCTTCACTATCCCATTCCCATGCCTGGGACCCTAAAAATAAATGGTTCTTCCAGACATTAAAAATCATGTGTTCTTTCCATGGTGTCTCCTTCTTTCTCAGTGTCTGAGCAGCCAATCAGCAAGCCTGAGCTCTGTCATTTAGTGTCAAGGGAGTGTTCTCATTCTGCATCAGCAACATCCCAGAACTAACAAAGGAGATTTCCTGGGGTTTCAAGGCTATAGGGACTCCTGAAATCTGTTGCAATCCATGAAATTCATGACTACTGGGGGACCGTTATCAGTTTGGAAAATCACAAAAGCATCAAAAGACTTCATTAGGGCCACTTATGAAGTCTGTTGACAAATACATCATGATGGAGGTTTTAAGGTTTTTAAAACAATTCATACCAGAGGTGTGTCTCCTACAAATGACTTATAAATTCCTAAAGAAATATAAATCTTCCCTCACAATCCAGTTGATTAATATGGCTAGGGCCTGTGTACCATCACTGTGAAAAAAGTCCCCTACAATCTAGATGTGGATATTGAGAGTTAATGGCATTTACACTATGGAGGATCTTACTGCCTTCATTGAAAAACCAGGAGGCAAAATATAACTGGATCTGGAGCCCTTGGGTTTATTTCAAATATATGTCCCAATACACACAAATCAGGTCTCGGGATGGACCCTAATGACCCCCCCTTTATTTTTAAGTTCCCCTGCTGGGTGCCTCGGTGGTTCAGGATATGGGGCCTGCTCTTGAATTCTTCGGCTTCTGTTTATCTCTTTTCTTTAATTGTATTTTCTTTTCTTCTCTACTTTCTATTTTTTTCTCTGTTCTAGGAGACGCTCGTGGAACCGTTGCTTTATTCCACTTTATTTACCCCTGGAGCTCTCCATTGGGGCCCCCTCACATGCTCTCCCCCTCCTCATATCTTAATTAAGATGTAACATGCCTGATGTGACCATTTGATTGCCAATTGCACAGATTGATTTTATATACATCGGTCAATTAATCTTTCTATTCTTCTACCTGTTGAACTTGAAAATGTTGTATTGTCCTTGTAAGATTACTGGATTTTCATTGATATTATTAATTCCTATCCCACCTGAACTTAACCACTGATCTATCACTTTCTTAATCAATTAATCCCCACACAGCTACCTCCTCATGTATCACTTGCCCCTCCCATTTAGATTGTAAGCTCTCACGGGCAGGTCCATTTTGTCTTAAATTGTATTGTAGCTGTATTGTCCTCCTTATATTGTAAAGTGCTGCGCAAACTGTTGGCACCATAAATATCCTGTATAATAATAATATTAATAATAATTATTATTTCACAAAGAATTATAAAAAACTATTTATACATTGGGCTGTAAATGTATATCATATCCCTAGACCTGTACACTATTGTTATTTTTGTGGTCTCTCCTATTTTCATAAGAACTGATATCTATTTGGTTATCTTGATAATTAGTAATACAGAAAAGCAAAACAAAGGGATTTTATGAGCGTACTTGGCTAAGAACAGCAGAGTGGTGTTTGGTGGTTTCTTCCACCTTATTTAGTTCAGGAATTCTTTTTAGAGTGGAGTAGGAGGAAGAGTATTGGAAGAACCTGAATCTCCAGGAAAGCTTATACATCTCATGTATATTCACTTTTGAGGTCAATGGAACTTTTTAGTCCCATGGCAGTGCTGGTGGTGGTTATGTGTATTTCTCATTTGAATTTGTAATTATTGTCTTAGGTTTGTCCCTTTTGTTTTATTTTGTCCCTTTGTTCCCTTCTTTTTTTGTGGTGTGTATTTTTTGTCTTTAGTCTGTTTCATTGGGATGTGAGTAAGGGACACTCGCCTTTTGTGCCCTGACAGGTGGGAAACTAAGTTTTCGTGTTGAGTTTCGGACAGGCAGGGATACTTCATGGAAGTGCATGGGTTATGTCTTGGGGATATTAGATTTTTTCTTGTCCTTTCTGTTGCCTAGCAACAATTAACCGAGTCTGTCTCTTGAAGCGCAAGATGGCGGTGCGTTCCATCTGATTTATAGGACGGACCACGCCATTCACATTCTCAGTGGCTATTTTGACTCCTCTTTGACTGCTAACATACCTGTACCGCATGGCGTGTGCGCCAGTGGACTGTCCCTCTGCTCTCACTGAACCTCGGTGTCCTGTCGCTATGGCAACCCGGCATCTGCATTCGCAAAGTTATGGTAATCACTGCACATGTTGGATTGTTTATATAACCCTTTTTCCCTGGTATAAGTGTATGCTTTACATAATGTGGTTTGATATGATTAATTTGCAACAATACTTAGATTTCTCTTTCACTTGAAATTGGTGAATAGAAGCTTGTCTTTCTAATGACTCCATTGTTCACAGCTGTTTGGTTTTTTTGACGTCATGTGACGTCAGGGGTGTGTCCAAGGGTGTGTTTGCACTGCTTTATGTCTATTTAAACCCTCTCTGTTCTTATCATTGTGTCATTGCTATGCCTGATGAAGGGACCCTGTGTGGCCCCCGAAAGAGCTTGTGTAACTGACATGAGTTTGCAAAAAAATCTACGAACTTTGATCCTATAAAAAAAAAATGGTGTGCTGGTGACGTTTCTGCAATTATCTGTATTTGGCGGCGCCATCCGCAGTCATTCCGAGCACCCCTCCCCGATCACGGGGTCATACCGGTAAGGAGTGCAACTAGCCTTTTCTTTTTTCCTGATCCATCAGAACGTCGGCGGTCCTACGGAGGAGAAGGTACCGCATTGAAATCCTTCGCAAATTGTTGCGGCGTGCCCTGTTCTCTAGGTCATCCAGCTTTTCTGACATCATTAGCAATTTATGTGAGGTGGCTTTGAGGTACGTGCCGTTATCAGCCGAGTCAGTTTCTAATCTGTCAATACGCTGCTCCGCAGAAGACAGTCTTTTATGTTGTGAATCTAATGCCGATGATATGTTCCCCAGATGTAGTTTAATGGCATCAGCTACTATATGGGTAATATAATTTTTCAGGTGAGATGCTACCTCAGATGCCAGTTTAGTATAGTCAATGGGGCATAGGGGTTGAGAGGTCTGCATCTCACCTTCTGAATCCTCAGTGGCACTGTGTGAGGTGATTGCAGCCGGCGCCATATTGGCTGCAGTGTGTTCTCCCTCAATGCTGTCTGCTAGTGATCGTCTCGCCGTCTGGGGACGAGATACGCATTTATCCATGTCGCCCAGCGGGTTTGAGTGATCCGTTCGGCGGTGTTCGGACATGTAAGGCGGCGGGTACCCGTGTCAATAGGATGTTCGGCGGGACGGAGAGGACGGGATCGCCGCTAACTCATCAGGCGCCGGAACCGGAAGCCTTGTCCTTTCTCTGTTCATTTAGTAACTGTCTGGGTTGGGTAACATTAATTTTTATGTATTTTCTGTTTTTTTTATGTAAGGGTATTTGTATGTTGGAGTTTGTTTTTGGGATGTGTAAATATGGATTAAAATTAGTAAAAATATATTCTATAATGTCTTAAGTGAGGACTTCTTTCTTATCTGTTTACACATATAACGACTTCTTCAACAAAAAAAAAGTATCTTCAGCTTAAGGGTGTCCATAGACAGCTAAATGTTCTCCTATTTAATACCAGCTTTTGTATTCAGGCAGCCATGATACCTAAGACCTCCTTAATAGAGTAGTGGCGGCAGGCAGTGACTGCACTTGATAAGATGTAGTTACTGTTTGACCAACAACTTTCTATCCAGCTGAGTTGAAATATTGGTTACCCTTCATGAGTCTTTTAAAATCACATACGTGTGTTGTGATTCATTGAAACCAAGGCATAATGATACTGATACAGCAGCATCATCACTGTGATGTGAACCATAGCAATCATCATCAATCTAGCAATGAAGTCGCTGAGTTGTAAACCTAAAACACAATTAATTATTTTCCCTTCAGCAGACATAACATGGTATTGAAACTCACAGGAACTGCTATTAAACCCTCACATGTACAGTATGTGTAATGGCAAAGGAAGGGAGGGTATTATTTCTTAGAGTGTGTAGTTTTAGCAATAGTGTTTAATTTGTTGAGTGGTAAAGGATAAAAGCCTCATGGATTTGAGGTAGAAGCAGTGATATTTATTATATTTATTTTTTAATATTTTAAGAAGGTGAAGCTGTACATAATGGTCTTTTATGTTTTAGAGTTTTAATAAAAGGAAAGGAGCCACATGTAATGGATTGCTGCCAAGGTAAGTTTATCAGCGTTAGGAGGCCCCTTTGCACAGACAATTTGCTTTGAATGGGCAAAGGGATAGTGTATATAAAGGTGAATTAACTCACCTTATGCACAAGGCTAGGTAACATCATCTCAGTTTCCCTTTCTTTTATTTGTAAAGAGAGATATATGTCATGCAAAGCTTGAGCCAATAAGTTCACTGCAAGAAACACTCTATAAGGAGTTTTATCATCAGGATAATTTAAATTATATTTAATACTCTCCAAAGTGCAGTTACGAACAGGATAGGAAAATGTGAATGGAATCATAAAGTCCTTCAATAGATGTTTTGAAAAGCAGCTGTGTTCAGTTATGAGAATATCCTCCTGCATTGGGTCATCTGGGCGGCTTGAGGGGGTAATGCTATTAAAATATTCCTCCATTCTCACTATAGAGGGATCAGGACTTGAAAACACCAAACTGCAATTACTGATAAAAAAAAATTCTGCGTCCATTGACCAAAAATCAGGAAGGATAAATGTTTTATTTTTGTGATAAGGAACACTACGGAACAAAAACTTGTAATACATTCTACGAATTGAGCCGCAAATAATAAGAACTTCAGTAGTTGATGTCTGAAGATCTAGAGGGATTGTATTATGATTCTTCACAGATAACATGATCTTAAATTCAATACAAATTCCATGATTAGTTAACTTTTTGCTGAGTTGTTGGATCTCCCTCTCTCCATATTCATCATCAGATGTAATGATCCCAACCCAGTTCCACTTCAAACTTTTCAGTAACTTCACTATGGCCACATATTGCATCTCATTATCTGGAACTGTCCGAAAAAGGTTTGGAAACATCTTTCTGTCACTCACTAAAGTATCTCTAGCTCCATAACTAATCTAGAGAGAAAGAAACAAATGGTTGTTAAATTAAAGTGTATGTTAAACTTTCTTCTAGTTTTCATTTGTGTGAGGAAAGGTTAGAACTTCTGCTCCCTGGGGTTCTGTTACAGAGATTTATCCTCACTTCCTGTCCTCCTGACAACAATTTCACTAGACAGGAAGTAAAGGTAAATCAGCAATAGGGACAAACAACAGAAATATAAATCCTGCAGAGGTTCTATTCTCCCCCTACTCTACTGAAGACAATCATTTTTATTTCTGTCTTTTTTTGTTGGGGAGTTCCCATTACTTAGTGTATTGTTAAAGATTGCCAGCAGAACAGGAAGTAAATGAGCCCTGAACAATAGTAAAAGCCATTCAGGGTTCTAACTATTCTATACTCTACCCAAAACAAGAAAACAAGGTTTGGTTGAACATTCACATTGTCAGGTTTCTTTTAGACATGTCCAATTCGCTTGGTTCCAAAATGACAGAATTTTTTTCTTTTTAGTCTGCAGAAGAGCAAAAAAAGTGTGAGGTTCCCCCCAATTGATAACAGACCCTTTAGGTCTGGTAGGAATGTTAGGAGGGACCCCCAAAGTTAAAACAAAAAAAAAGTGTGTGGGGTTCCCCCCAAAATCCATACCAGGCCCTTTAGGTCTGGTAGGAATTTTAAGGGGGAATCCCAGCCCCCAAAAATGGGGAAACAAATGTGTTGTCCCCCCTAACAGCCCTACCAGACCCTTGATCCGAGCACTGGCCCGGCAGGGCAGGAAAGGGGGGACGATCGAGCCCCCCCCCCCCCTGCGCCTTACCAGGCCATGTGCCCTCGGCATTGAGAGGATGTCCCCATGCAGATGGGGACACAGGCCTCTTCCCCACAACCCTGACCCGGTGGTTGTGGGGGTCTGCAGGCAAGGGGGCTTATTTGCATTGGGCACCCCTTTAATTAAGGGGGCACCCAGATGCCGACCCCCCTTGTGAATGAGTAAGGGGTACTAGTTCCCCTACCCATTCACTAAAGGGTTAAATAAAAGAGGTATTAAAAAGTCCAGACTTTTGATAAAATCCTTTAATTGAAAAAAAAACAAAGAGCCAATTTTGAATTGGGGGGAACCTCACACTTTTTTCCCCTCTTCTGCAGACTAAAAAAAAATGTCACTGCTGCAATGAACAAACAAAATTTCGACCGGACTACCTCTAACACATTTTGTCCGAATCCGAATCCCAAAACGAATTGAATTTTGGACCTGAATCCCGAAAAATGAAATAACGCAAAATCCAAATCAAAACAAAACTAAACTAATTTTTTGCCAGTGCACATGTCTAGTTTCTTTTAGGAAGTAGAATTTCCATTTGATTAATGTTCCTCTCACTTCTTGTTGTATCTTCAGGACAAGTGAAATGAAATCTTTCCAATGGGATATGGACAGCAGAAGATAATCTGACATGTTTTTTTTAACCTTTGTCTAATCACTTTTATGTATCAGCAATCAAACAAATCCAAGAATATCCTGAAAGTTAAAGATCCAACACTTTCCATTAGCTATGAATCTTGCCCAGCCTCTTCCTAAATCCTGCACATTACTATTGGCCATTGAGGCAGCCCATCATGGTGATGGGCTAGTATGAATGTGTGTGTATGTTGTGGGACTAGTGGTTAGCTCTGACCCATAATTGTCACACCTTTGCCCATCAAAAGAGCACATGTTTTGGCTACATCAAACGTGCATTGTCTTATTATTGCACAAATACTTGCAGGTGCATGCAGTCCAACCAACAACGTCTACTACATTTATTTTAATTACCACCTTTTGAAGTATTAAGTGAAGTCACTCAATTGTATTTCCTTTTAAAAATGCCATACCTGTAAAGAAGGAAAGGAATATTTTACCCCCTGCTGCCTACTCTACTAAAAACCACTCCGATGCTGAGTGCTCTTCTACTTTCTTCCAGGACTGTCAATCTCTTGGATCTCCCGGGTGCTTAGTGGTTCTTAATGTGACCAAGATATCTCCTTTGTATCCTGCAATGATTGAACGTCAGAAGGAGGAACCACCGAACTCTGGGATGAGATCCAGGAGATCAACACTAAGAGTAGTATCTGTCTTGGAAAATAGTTCAGCAGTGGATTAACGTATTTTGCGGTCTATAAGACGCTCCAGACGATAGGACGCATGGCTTCTGTGACAGAAATTCTATGACTGTCTCAGTAATAACTGTCTCAGTAATAACACAGAGCAGACAAAGAACGACGTTCTTCGTCTGCTCTGTGTGATTACTGAGACAGCCATTACTGAGATTACTGAGACAGACATTAATGGCTTCTGTGACAGAAATTCTATGACAGAAATTCTGTCACAGAAGCTGCAGTTAGTGACTGCTGAGACAGGTGGCGCTGTCTCAGTAATCACACAGAGCAGACGAAGAACGTCGTTCTTTGTCTGCTCAATGGGCTCTATGGTGAGCTCCTATGGGGGATCATGACGGGTCACGGTCCCCCAGAGGAACGGGGGACCCAGAAAACCTCGGCGGGGGGCAGACACGATCGCCGATGCCGCCGCTGCTCTATTTAATACAAGGGATCTACTTAGATTGCTTGTATTAAACGAACAGCGGCTCCCACTGTACATTCAGCTCTGCTTGTCAGGAGCAGGGCTGAATGTTACAAAAATAAACTACTCGCCCGGCGCCCGAAACTGCATGTTACGAGCGTCGGGCGATAGGTATTCGCCCCATAAGACGCAGGCACATTTCCCCCCTCCTTTTGAGCGAAAAATACGGTACATATCACCAGAATTGAGTTTCATTAGTGTGCGAAAAAGGGAGCATAGGTATTCATTTACTTCTTTGCACGTATAACATTTTTTTTTCACATACAATTTTTATTGAAAAGTTTTGAGTACAAACATGTCATACGGTATTCAAAACAATTGTATAGCAGGAAAAATAGAGAACACACAACATCAGACAATATCTACTAACTAGTAAACATCACATTCGGAATGCAGGAGGAGTACCAGATCCAAAATGGTAACAGTAAGGGTGTATATTGCATAATGTGTAATGGAGATGGGAACTAGAATCCAATGATCACTTTTGACATAAGGTACCACTCAGTATCCTGGAACAGTAGCATCAAAGCTTTCAATTGCCCGGGAGATAACTCTGTCAGAAGGAACGGGGACCAAGTGGGCATCCAATTTGTCCAGTGACATTAATTTGTGAAGGAGCTCTGTCAGGGACATTAATGAAGGGGGGGAGGGTAACAACCAATTCATCAATATAGCCTTTTTGGCCTCCAGCAGACACAGATGTCCCCAACATGAGGGATGCCTAGAGGTGGGTGTACAGGAGGATGGAGGCAGTGCGTGAATTAAACATAGGGTCGGATTAAGAGACCTCTGGGACCCGAATTAGTGTTCATGTATGACAGGGCCATAGACCTAAATTGCTGAATAGAGGGACAAAGCCAGGTCAAATGATCTAAGTCAGGGTATTTGGCATAGCATTTAGGGCAAGAGGTTAA
>NW_017308244.1:80032-83383 GCF_000935625.1 Nanorana parkeri | reverse complement strand
CGGCCAGTCAATTGAAGGCATAAAAGGCTCTATGTATCAGTTTAAAGTGGATCTCGCTCCACATTTTGCAAATGATAGCCTTCCTAAGCGAAAGCCGCCCTGGAAGAAGCAGTTGGTCAGCATCTTCCACTGGAACCAGTAGGGGGGTTGCCCATCTATGAACATGTTCGGGAAATGGGAGGGAGGGGCAGAGTGAATAGATGATGTAATGGTATAAAGGATGGTGGACAGTGGGATTTTCCAGGAAGGGGGGGCTAAACATCTGTAGAAGGATGTGTGCGAGGTTAGTGACCACTGTGCCGGGAGATTTTTTTTTTGATAAAGTGAGGGACTTTACTGCATACTGAAGGAAGTAGTTGCTGGAGATTTGAAACATGATTTGCAGATCCTTCAATTGTTTTCAGGCATCCTGAGGAGTTAGTAAGTCCTGTATAGTGCCGATACCCCTAGTCCTCCAGAGAGAGAAAACGCTGGAATCTCTGCCTGGAGGGAAGGCCGGAGATGACATGAGTGGCATCAGAGGAGAAACCACCCAAGGAATCTGATATAGCTTCCGGAACTCTCTCTAGCTAATTATGATGTCCCTCATCAGGTGAATGTTATTTTTGACGTGTGGGGGAAGAGCCTTCCATGGGGTGTGGAGAACACCTGACAGGGACCAGGTAGCCACCATATTCTGTTCCAGAGGAGTGGTGGTAAAATGAGTAGTGTCATGTATCCAATCCCTAGCGTGTCTAAACAGGCTACCCAGATTGTACAAACTAACATCAGGTAAGTTTGCTCCCAGCAGTTGCTTGGGCAGCTGGAGTTTGCTTAGGGCAATTCAGGGGCGTTTTCCCCTCCAAATAAATTTAGCAAAGGCAGTGTACAGCATGCGGATATCTTTGTGTTTAATAAGTAAGGGTATAGTCTGCATAGGGTACAGCAGCCGTGCAAAGCTAATCATGTGAATCAAATGGCATCTACCCAAGATGGAGAGAGGGAGGTCACGCCAGTTTTGTAATTCTTGAATAATTTTCTTAAATAAAGGGACATAGTTTAAATGTTATAAGTCTGTGGCACGATTGGAGATACGGAAACCTAGGTAAGTTATGAAGCATCTTTGAACTTGTATGGTGACATCAGGGGGCCAGTTCTTACAGGTGGCAATCGATTTTTAACCCTGCGAACGAGCACATTACTAAAATGATTGATGAGCCTTAAAACAGTAGGAACCTGAGAGGACGGGTCAGACAGTATAAGAATAATATCGTGCGCAAAGAGAGACAGTTTTACATTGTGAGGCCCCAGTTGGAAACCATGAAAAATTGTGGACGATGAAAGGGAGCGGGAGAGTGGTTCTAAAGTCAAATTTAAAAGCAGTGGGGACAAATGACATCCCTGTCTTGTTCCTTTGTGTAGTGTGAATGAATGGGACATAGCAGTGGAGGTAAGTATACGTGCCTGAGATGAAGTTTACATAGTGTTAATAAAGTTAAAAAAAGAAACCTGTAAAACCCATATGTATTACCATGGAGAGCCATTGCCAATTCACATTGTCAAAAGCCTTCTCTGCATCCAAGGACAAAAGAGCCAAAGGATGCGTAGAAGGCTGGTTTAAATGGTGGCCTTCCTGAGCCATAAGAATCTTACACACATTTGACACTGCCGAACAGCCAGCGACAAAGCCTACCTGGTCAGAGAGATCAACTTTGGCAGGACGACCGCCAACCTATTAGCTAGAATTTTAGACAACAGTTTGGCGTCTAGGTTCAGAAGTGAAATGGGTCGGTACGAGCCAGCCCGCAAGGGGTCTTTACCTTTCTTTGGTTTTAAACTAATATAAGCATCGTTGAAGGTGGGGGGATATGTCTGGTGGGTCACTATATTGCTATTATGGGCTACCAGCATAGGGGATATATCACTAGACAACAATCTGTAAAATTCAGCAGTGTAGCCACCAGGACCAGGGTCTTTGGAGCAAGGATAATGCTTAATGACTTCTAGGTTTTCATTCAGAGTGATGTCACCATTGAACATGGCGAGGTCCTCAGCAGATAAAGAGGGTAGCACGAGAGAGTCTAGGAATAAGGCTCCTTAGGCCAAGTACCCTTGCTCGTATCTGTAAAGTTTCTGATAAAATTTACTAAAAATTTTGCTGATGGAGGAAGGGTTAGATGGTACCACCCTTGCATCATCCAGCAGCTGCAATATATGGGAGCTCACACGGCCACCTCGGGCTAAGTTTGCTAGAAGTTTACCGGATTTGTTGCCGAATTTAAAAAGTGCCAGATCAGATGGGGTTCTAAGTATGAGGTCATGTTGATGTAGCCAGTGTTCGTAGACCTGTTTGGTGGACAGCGAAGAAGACCTGTTAGTGGGAGAAGGGTTGTTTTTATAATTAAAGTGACATTAAACCCTCAGATTTTTTAACATAAAACAATACTGTAATGTGTGCCTTACTGTAATCCAT
This sequence comes from Nanorana parkeri, assembly GCF_000935625.1. Taxonomy (NCBI): domain Eukaryota; kingdom Metazoa; phylum Chordata; class Amphibia; order Anura; family Dicroglossidae; genus Nanorana; species Nanorana parkeri. The sequence continues at coordinate 80,931 of NW_017308244.1, read as the reverse complement.
GGTTGTTTCCCTTCTCTTTGCTGCTCTTCCTTTTAAATCTGTATCTCTTCTCATGCTGGGCAGAACTTCTGTTTTGCAGCAGACTGCCTTGTGTCTGAAATGGATACATGGTGTCTGTGTGCAGGTTCACAACCTGAGCCAGCACTACAGGACGAGGCACTCATCTGCAAAGGGAAGTTCTCCCCCAGCATGAGAAGAGATAAGGATTTAAAAGGAAGAGCAGCAAAGAGTAGGGAAACTACCATGGACAGAGGCGGCTCTTTAATTAGGCGAGTTAGGCGGACGCCTAAGGCCTCGCGCTCACGAGGGCCTCGCAGCCGCCTAACTCGCCTAATCTATAGCAGGGGAAGCGCGGGACGCAAACATCCTCGTTTGTGTCCCACGCTTCCCCTCCCCCGCCGAGACTGCACTCGCACATTGCCCTGCTGGGACTCACTGCATCCCCAGCCCAGCTTACTTACTAATGAAGCAGTGCAGCCCCAGCAACAGGAGGAGAGAGACCAGGAGAAACGGCAGCAGTGACAGATTCACTGCAGAGAATCCTGAGTCTCTGCAGGTGGCTGGGGGGCCCTCTGACAGGGGAAGAGCAGGAAGTCATCGGTGGGGCCCAGCACTGCCAGTCTGGCGCAGGAGGAGGTCATTGATGGCCCAGTGATGGAAGAAGTCCCCTCTGGCAGGTAAGGAGCTGCAGGGAAAGGACCCCCGATCAGCCCATCATAGTGATTCTCTAGGGGCTGTGCAGGATGTCTGCAGGGTCTTGGGTGGGTGCTATGTGTAGAGTCCTGTATGTTGCTATGTGTAGAGTCCTGTATGTTGCTATGTGTAGAGTCCTGTATGTTGCTATGTGTAGAGTTCTGTATGTTGCTATGTGTAGAGTCGTCCAGGGTGCTGTTATGTCC
>NW_017308244.1:62237-79908 GCF_000935625.1 Nanorana parkeri | reverse complement strand
TTGCTACGAGCAGAGTCCAGTGAGTTGCTATGTCTAGTGTGTTGCTATGTGCAGGGTCCAGAGCGTTGCTATGTGCAGGGTCCAGTGCGTTGCTATGTGCGGGGTCCAGTGTGTTGCTAGGTGCAGGGTCCAGTGCGTTGCTAGGTGCGGGGTCCAGTGCATTGCTAGGTGCGGGGTCCTGTGCGTTGCTAGGTCCGGGGTCCTGTGCGTTGCTAGGTGCAGGGTCCAGTGCGTTGCTAGGTGCAGGATCCAGTGCGTTGCTAGGTGCAAGGTCCAGGGCGTTGCTACGCGCAGTGTCCGATTTATATACAGTTCTGCATTGCTGCATAATGTATTGCTGGGATTTGTAGTCCCTCCAACAGCCGGTGCCATTCCCTATTAGAGTGTAAGCTCTATCGGCTCACCTCCTGGGTGAAACAGGACCAGGGTTGGATCTAGCAAAAAGCTGAGGATGCCGGGAAGGGGGGTTTGACATGTGTAGACAAAATCTTTTCAACGGCCCTGGACATCCGCCTCCCTCTCCCGTCCCTTATGATCACAGTTCAATTTTAATTTTTTCATGATAGGTGTAAGTGGGGCCTCACATTTGAGTTTCGCCTAAGGCCTCGCAAAGTCTAGAGCCGCCTCTGCACTGTTCCTTTAGATTGTCACCTGCATCACCTGTATAACATCACGTTTTGGCAGTCTTGATATAACAGTCATATATGTACACACTCAGTTGGTTAAATGTGGTTTGATTAGACCAAGCTTTGCAATTCACAATGTTATCAGTAATGGCAGTATTGCCCCAGATACTTGCGATTACGGAGCCTCTAGCTGATGTCACTCCTATAGTTTCCTGTGGCTGAGTGGTAGCTGGCTCCCAGGTATCACTTCTCCAGGTCCGGGTGTCTATAGTTAAGAGGCGCTCTTTCAGTGTGGGGTTCGCCCATGGTGTGGTGTTGCAGCGATGCTGATCTGGGTCCGCCTGAACGGTCTGCGGTTGCAGAGTGTGAATCTTCGGCGTTCACTGTTGCAAACAGTAGGACGCCGAATATTTGTTTGGCCGCGTCTTAAAAGGCCTCCTGCACCTGCGCCAGGTGGAGCCGATGCCCGACGTGCGCATGCGCCGAGTGGAGAGAGCCTGGCCCGTTGAGCGCATGCGCGGTCCCGGATCGCGATCCCGGGACGGAAACCGGTAAGTTTCTTACACTAATATTCTACCTTGTAGAACCGCCTTTGCTGTTTCCCAGAACAGGACAGGATCAGAGACATGTGCAGCATTATCAGTCGCATTGTCACACATAGATGGGTTTCCTGGTGAAGAGCAATGTCTACCTTGAGCTTTTTGAGATGGCGTATAATTTGATGTCGGTGGTCGGTGATCTCAGTCCCTTAACGTTCCAGGTAACTATGTTCAAGGTGGGTCCCATATTAACAGTGGCGGTGTGTAGAAATGCCTAAAAGTAATGGTGGGCACTTACAGGTGTCCCAGTGCTCCCAAAGAGACCTAGGATCTTAGTTCCGTCTGATAAGGCTTCAAGCGAAAAAGATACAAAAAGATACAAAAAGTGACCAATTGAAAAATGGAGCAGGTCTCCGGTCCATTAGAGACACATCAGGTACACTGATGAAGTGAGCAATCCAAGTGTGATGGTTAGGAAACATAAAAAACAGGTAGACAAACCAAAAAAATGTCCATTCTATAGGATCTTTTTTCACCTTAAGAGCGCTGGGAGACTGCAGCATCCAGATAATTTATACGCTACTCCATGGCTTGTATATGTTTATTTTGGGCTTCCATGTTAGCATTAAGTTTCCCAAGTGCAGCTGCAAAGTGTCTGCAATGATGGCTATATCAGACTTCAGATGTTTAGTGACTTCTGAGGCAATCAGAGAACAATCTATGGCTGTATGTGCAGAGAATGCATGAGCTGACTCACCCTCTAACATGCCTGGGCTGGTCTCCTGCTGCATGTCGTCGACGGCCATATTGGATCCCTCCTCTCCGTCTAGCGTGCTCTCTTTTATAGCACTTTGGGCTTTCGGCGGGCGTGCCAGTTATATATCTATGGCGGGATAGTGGACGAAAGGCTTCGTGTGGTCGGCAGTGTGTGGGAGATGTTCCAGTAAGAGTGCAGGGGCAGGTGGCGGGACAGAGCTCCGAGCCGTTCACCTATAGCATCGGGCGCCGGCACCGGAAGTCAGTATAACATTTTTAAAGATAATTTGAGTGACAGTGACTTTATAGAATGTATTAATGAATTTAACTGGCGTTTTTGTACTGTAATTTCTGGACACATTTTTTCTAAAATGTTAACAAAAGTCCTCTAAATATGTTACCAGTAATGAGATGTGAGCTTTAATTTGACAATCTCAAAACATTCCCTGCTCAATATCAAAACATCTTACCTGTGTGTAACCATATAGATGTAAAAGTTGAGCCATTTGGAGAGTGGTATCTGATTTGAGGTCTCCGATGAAACCAGCCACTGTACCCCGCACCATACAGGAATAATTTGGAACTGTCTTGGAATGTCCAGACAAGATCTGCAGAACATCTTTTGTGGCTTTATTCACATTTCCACAAGAATCATACACATGATATCCCAGAGTCAAATTGGGCAGAATATCTGGACTGCTGTTTATCTCATCAATAGCAAACATAAAAGCCAGGAGATGTTTGTATTCTCTCTCGTGAACTCTAAAAAAAAAATCAAAATTGGTTTTGCCAGGCCAGATATAAATTCCAGATCTTATGAAACAATTGATGACAAGATTCCCACTATCTGCATTGAAATTAATCAAGGTCTGGTTAATGGCAACTTTAACTCAGTAGTCACAGTAGTCATTATGGGTTTCCTAAAGAGAGCGCACATTAGGAGCTGCCTGCTACCAGCTGTTTGTTTTTAACCTCAGGCTGATCTGTATGGACGAGAGAGGACTGAGAAGAGGAGGAGTCACTCTTCTGACTTATTCTCTTGTGTTTGTGTAAATTTCAGCCTTTGCTTTTAAACACAACAGGCTTATTTCAAAAGGTATAAAGAGAAATAAGTAAACATGGGAAAGCAGTCAAGAGAATCAGTTTATGCATTTTTAATATAATTCTTGTTAAACCATTAAAGAAGAACTCTGTGCAGAATAAAACTTCACCCTTGCAGTGGGATACCCCCGCTCTGCAAGGCTTAAGATATACTCACCAGATCCTCGGTTCCCCCAGGTTTCTAGACTAGTTCCTACAGCCTCTCTTCCCTTTAACGTCAATGATGGAATTCTCAACATCCTCAAATGCAGTATATTTTATTAGATGTCGTGACTCACAAGTCCTTAGACCACGGAGGGGAGGGGAAGAGAGGCTGTAGGTACAGGTCTAGTAGCCAGGTAGAAACAAGGATTGGGTGAGTATATCTTTGTTATTTTACACCCTAGACCAAAATTAGCAGTTAACCCTTGCAGTGCAGGGGTAGCAAAACTGAAAAGTTGTATTCTGGCCATAATTCTTCATTAAGATGTTTTCTTGTGAAACACAACAGAAATAAAGTTAGTCAGTATACTTCGCACTATCCAGAGAATTCCAATACTCCCTATCTAGGAGGCGTCTTTCCAAGTCTTTTGACTCTTTAAAGAAGTCGTCTTTATCTGTAGCCCTTTTTAGATGACCTGGATGGCAACTGACAGCTCTAAGTAAGGTATTCCTGGAAATGGGTTTGCGAGAAAGAACAAACCCATATGCTGCCTTCCTCTACACTCCCTATCAGGATCAAATCCAAATAATTCATTTCTGAAATTTGCTCTTCTGCAGTAAACTCACAGTTATGAGTTTTGATGGATTTTGGTCTTTATTTATTACTTGATAATAGACATGTGCAGCGGCTACAAATTTGTTTTGTTTAGTTTCGGATTTCGTTTATTTCCTGTTTGGAATATGGATCCTATACGTGTTTTGGGAATAGTATTCGTATTCGGATCTGATTCGGAATTCGTTTCGGATTTGGACAAATTCCCGAAAATTCAACTTGAGATGGGGTAGCAGAATTGGCACATTTGTAATTTCTGGTTGCTGTGCTCTAGTCTTTACTATTAAAGGGACATTAAAATCCTTTTCTTAATTTGTTTTTATCCGTTTCAATGTTAACAGTGCACGCACAGGAATTGGACAAAATTTGTTCCAAATCCAAAATTTCTGATTCGAAAGTTCAGATTCAAAATTTCTGACTCGGATGCTTTCGGATGAGTTTGAATATGTTATATTTCGGAAATTCGGATGCTCCGAATCTTCGAATTTCCAAAATTTAGGCCGGATTTCGATTCGGAACGAAACTAATTGCACATGTCTACTTGATAATACATTTGTGCTTTTGGCATTCTCTGAAATATTGAGAAGGTTTTGGGTAATTGCCTGGGACACCTATGTTAGAAGATCTTTTTCTTGAAGGTTCTTAGAATATAGTATTTTAAATAAACCTAGGTTATCTACTTTTTGTGGGTTTCTCTGTTCGCCAAACTAGCCTTAGTAGTGTAGTTTCCAGATAATATCTCATATTTGATGTTCTTAGAGCATATATTATATGATATTTATTATTTACATTTTATTATAAGACATTTATGATAAGAAAGATTTTTATTAATCATTGGTTACTTAATGGATGGATAGTAGTTCTAGGAGACTATGCTAATGATCAATGTATTTCAATTAATGAGATGTCTCAATACTTTATTTAGAATATTTAATGTAGGATATTTATCGTTTTTTATATGACATTGTAGGTTGAGAATGTTGTTTGCATTGGATATTTCATATATTCGGGTGAGAGGAGCCACTCATTTGTTATAGTTTATTTGATTATGTATGTATTTATTTGTTTATACACTTGTACATTTGTATGTATTCTCAAGAGAGTTTGATATTTTATATTATATATTTCTCTTTTGTGCACTGCCTTACACCCTGCACAGTTGACAGGGAGATTGCGGTTTGGCAAGATTGAGTTAAAATCTCTGACTGTATTTGGTATGGAGATTATAACATGTATTATGGGATTGGTAGTTTGTTTGTGCTCTACTGACCCTTATACACCAGCTAGTTTAAAGTTAACCTATCCATCAGCGAGCATTGCTTCCTGCATCTGTGTAGGCTGGAGTTTTTTGAACACATTTAAGTGAGATACTGGTCTGTATTTGTTACCTCTATGAATAAGCCTGTGGGTGAAACATGTGGGTGCACCTATTAGACCAGCACCTGGGGAGTCCTGATGGTGGCTAAGGAATTGGAGCAGTGAGATTTCCTTTGGCTCTATAGTCAGTATACTTCAATATACTTGCACGGTTTTATGTCATGAATTCAAGGAAACAGAGGAAAAATGGACCTGGGAAATATTATGTTTTCATTATATATTATATATATTCATTATTTCATATAATATATACTGTATAACATAAGGTATGTGCTGCACAATGTAAAAATGCTACATCACATTAAAGTTCAGTCAATTGGGGGAAATTCTGCAGCAAGGACAATGACTCGTCTTCTAATACTCTACTATGGAATAAAATTATATTCTCTGTATTACTGTTCACTTCCTTTCTGGTGCCACAATGATAAAAAGTGAGGGGAGAAAACATTGTCTGGTCTTACAATGCCAGACTTCACACACAATAGAGAAAGATTGTTTTTAATGTTGTCTCTTTTGTCAATAAGTCTCAGTTTGCAGATGATTATAGAGTAAAATGTGTGATAGCTCTATGGTGATCCTACAACTGGCTATAAATATCAGTTCTCATAAACACTCAACCATCAACATTAAAGTCTATGTAAACCTAAAATATATTGTACACCATGGGGTTGATTTACTAACCTTATAAACACGCCACAAACAAGTATACACCCAGGGGCGGACTGGGCCGTCCTCACCCTTGCTGCTGCCAGACCCGCCCGCATCCACACGCCGCCCCGCCTCACCCTTGCTGCTGCCAGACTCGCCCGCATCCACACGCTGCACCTCCTCCCTGCCTCACGCACACTTATACATGGCATTAGTGGAAATATGCTTTTAGAGACTTTTTGGTTGATAAATACGTTTTGCTGTGTAAAAATCACACGCACCTAGTGCGTGCGTGTGTTTAGGTTAGTAAATCACCCCCCATGTCTCACCGAATTCAGTTTTGTTGCAAAGTTTCTTACCTGAAAATCCTGCCAGTAACAGTGCTTCCTGTTTAAGGGTGACAACACTAAGCCCCTACCCCACAGTTCTCAGCAGAGCTGTCAGACTGCCATGTGCACTCCTTCAGTTAGCCATTGGGCTATTTATCAGGTCTATCAGATTGGTAGACAACAGGCCAACTGATATGAAAACTAAACCCAAGAACAAAAATGTTACAGCTCATTAGATAGATGCTTCAGTGGGTAGGCTGCATTCATTTTCCTTTATTGGTAATACCATTTTTAGCAATTACAGAAAATATTGGCTGATCTCACTAGACATGCCGTGTCCTTGTCACTTCCTTCGATCTGAACTAAAAGCAAATAACGTGTTATATTTATTCTATAGACTGTCAATCACCTGTTTATTGGATACAAGCAAAGGTAGACGTGTTTGTAGTCCAGCATATATTGCAACAATGTCTCCCTCAATAGACAAAATTGGGGAGAGCACGTAGCCACCCTGGGACAGGAAGTGCAATATTCACAGGATCACCAGGTAAAAAAATAGAAAAAAGCCTGAATAAAACAACGTCGACAACATATTTAATCACTGATAACCTGCACTATACAGTATGGCATTTTTATTTTTTGGGTTTGAATAGGTTTGAAGGAACTTGCACGGCAGGCTGACAATATTGCTGCTAATTGCAATCTAAGGTCTTAGCATTGTGAGCCTGCAACAGGAACTACTGGATTTCCAGATACAAAACTTTGCAGAAAAGTCACAAAAAATGCTTAAAGTGACATTAAACCCTCAGATTTTTTAACATAAACCAATACTGTAATGTGTACCTTACTGTAATCCATGGTTGTTTCCCTTCTCTTTGCTGCTCTTCCTTTTAAATCCTCATGTCTTCTCATGCTTGGGAAGAACTTCCCTTTTCAGCTCAGGGCCTCTTCCTGTAGTGCTGGCTCAGGTTTCAAGCCTATAGAAACGTATACACAGACACCGTGTAGCCATTCCAGAGACAAGGCAGTCTGCTGCAAAACAGAAGTTCTCCCCCAGCATGAGAACAGATACAGATTAAAAAGGAAGAGCAGCAAAGAGAAGGGAAACTACCATGGATTACAGTAAGGCACACATTACAGTATTGTTTTATGTTAAAAAATCTGAGGGTTTAATGTCACTTTAAGATATATCTATACCGTGATTATGTCAAACATACTTACAGGGCTATTCACTAAAGGGTGAAGAGTTTGGAGAAGGCAGGGGAGGTGAACAATCTCTGATAACACTGGAAAGTGAGCTGAATTGGATAATTATTCCAAATCAGCTATTTTGGCCTAGATTGTTCACTTTTTCCGCCTTCTCCAAACCCCTCACTCTTTTGTGAATAGTCCTGTAAAAAATAGATTTACTGCCACATCTCATCCATCCTGCATCACTCAGTATAAGGTACTAATGTATTAAGACGAGAACCCCATGTGCTGGGGTTCTTCAAGGTTCGACTAATGCCAATAGCTATATAGCTTGTATAATATGGCTGATAAGTCCTACATTGTAAACTCGCCCTAAGGACCAAAGTTGTGTACCTCTACTACTGCGATACGTTTCATGCACCGTGTGTTGAATGTGCTTGACCTGCCACAGGTATCTGTTCATACTGTAACATGTCTGTGTTTTCTCTGTTAAACTAAATAAATATCCATTTGAGAAAAAAAAAATAGATTTACTTTAAAGTTTATCTAAATTTCTCCTAAAATAATATACCAATCCTTAGATGAGGTGGCTGTAATTTTTTCCTTTATTTTCCTTTATTTTCACCTGGTGATTTTGCCAGTAACACTCTTCCAGTCACAGGGTGGCTGCACTCTATAGATAAGCAATGGAGCCACCCTTGGACTGCAACATTGTCACCCTGTGGGGAGGATGGTGTTAAATGCAGTAGCAGATTTAGATGGACTTGACTAACAAATTAAATCCAAGTTCCATCAAAAGTTTTTTTTTCTTTGTTAATAAAGACTTTTCATAAATGAATAAAAGATGACCATTAGAAGCACCTCTCTTAGTGTTTATTGGTTTGTCTCAACCTTCTATTTGCTATTTTTGCTGGTCAGCTTGGCCTTTTAAAGTTAATTGAAAAATAACATACTTACTGGTTGCATCACCCGGTGAAAATAAAGAAAAAAAGCCTAAAGAAAGAAAATAAATGCAGCCACCACATCTAAGGACTGCTAAGCTGCAACACAGTATATTACGTTTTTTGTTTTTTAGGTTTAGATAGGCTTGAAGCAACTTCCAATGGAGGCTGACAATATAAATTTAAAAAAAAGCTTAATACATTTGCATACAGTGAGAGATTATGTCAAACATATTAAAAATAGAATAACTTTAAAGTGTATCTAAATTCCTAAAAAAGTAATATATTGCATCTTACCAATCCTTAGATGAGGTGGCTGCATTTTTTTCCCCCTTTATCTTTACCTGAAGATCTGGACAGTAACACTCTTCCTGTCTCAGGGTGGCTGCACTCTATAGAGAACCAATGGAGCCACCCTTGGACAAAAGCATTGTCACCTTGTGAAGAAGATGGTGTTAAATGCAGTAGCAGATTTAGATGGACTTGACTAACAAATGAAATCCAAACTCCAGCTAACAGTTACAATGTTTTTGTTTTTGTTTTCTGTAGGGAAAAAGATTTTTAAAAATTAATAAAAGCTGACTATTATAAGCACCCCTGTCAGTGTTAAATGGTTTTCCTCAACCCTCTATCTGCCACTTTTTCTGGACAGATTGGCCTGTTGAAGGAAATTAAAAAATAAAAGACTTACTGGCAGGATCACCAGGGGAAAAAAAAATGAAAAAAGCCTAACAAAAATAATGCCACCACATCTGAGGACTGTTAAGCTGCAATATATTAAATTTTGCTTTTGGATTTAGATATGATTTAACCTCTGTGTGTACTAATTGAAATCTAACATGTCAAGGTAAACAGATGGTGTGAGTACTATAAATCCTCTCTAATGACACAACAAGCCTTATAGATATTATGTTAAGATCCGTACTTTATATTTGACTTACTCTGAACACATGAAATTGCAGAATTGGCTTCCAGCATAGTGCCACTGTGACACTGCAGAATGAACAGCAAATATTCCTCCTAATATGATGTCTCCTTCTTGGGAATATTTGTACTCAAATGTATAATTCTTCATTGTGAGATCACATCGGTGAACAGAGTTCTGAGTGTCACATTTGCAGGAGGTCACACACACAACCAACAGACACAAGTGTTTCAGCATAGTGAAAGGAATGGGCCAATATCTCTGATAGGTTTGAATGAATTATCTTCTTCCAGACACCTCATACCTGACACATGCAGAGGATTCTGACTCTGGTAAAGGATGTGACAGAGAACACAATATGCTCTTATTTATTACTGATAGACTGGTTATTCATGTCAGACAAGGTTACTTTTAGAGAAGAAAAAAGGTAAAATAAAACAAATAGAGTCTACGAGGACTTCATCCCGGGAAAAACTGCAACTAACTTTATATAATTCCAGCACTAATATTATATGCAGACTCTAAGCTCACAAGCTTTTCTCTATCAGCACATTACTAATATTACCACTGTGCATAGCATCCTCATATTCTGTAGCCCTGTAGAAAAGGAGAACGTACAGAAGCAATAACTCTATCATTTTAATGTATACAAATATATGCTGACCTAGGACATAACATATCAAAGCTGTGTTGTAGTTCAGTTCCAATATTAAAAGACTGCAGGGTTAAACATAATTTTTTGTAGGCCAAATTATATATGTACAGCTTGATTATAGATAAGGACATTTTACACAACATTTGAAGTTAACAGTCCTTTTTGCCCTTTTATCATCTAACAAAGACTAACACAGCAAATATCAAATGACAAAGCCCCTGCACCATGGAAGACATACTATATATTTAACAAACAAAAGTCAATGCATTCATCAAACATAATATAAATCAAAAAGTTGATGCTTAATAAAGAGCCAACCAGATATTATATATATTACCAATCCTTGTGGTGTTAAATTCCTGGACTCTCTCTGGTTTCCCGAAGATGGACCTCCCTTTTTTTCCCTGGCCTAGTGTTATTTATCATAGTTACTCTCATTCACTTACATGAGGAACCTATGATTGGTCCAAAGTGAACAATCATAACTTTCTCAAAAAAGTGATTGGATGGTAACTGAAATCTTTCCTTGGTGTCTGGAAAGTTTAGGTAAGTAAATTTGTTAAATGTTCATGTAGTGTTATCTCCTGAGTCCACACCCGCTCTGACATTACAAAATGCTGCCTGTAATAACATCACATTCTAATCCTTTGTACAGTCAGTTTGCCACTTTAGCTTATGCCCAAAAGAAGATCTTTAGTATATGGCATGACAACTGGCTTTAGCATACTAATGAAGTCAGCAATAAGTAATAGTGATGAGCCGAACACCCCCGTGTTCGGTTTAAATTCAAACTTTAGAACATGGGAAAAGTTTGAATTTGAACTCAAACTCAATGCAAGTATATGGAGGTAGAACTTTAAAATTAAATGTCCCCATTTTGAAGCCTTGTATGCTATTTATTGGCCATACAAAGGGTATGGGGATCTGGGTACTGCCCTGGGGGACATGAATCAATTTTTTTTTTTAAATACCGTTTTTAAAGCAGCTGTGATTTTAACATCACTTAAAGGGTAACAATAAAAATGAAAAAATCATTTACATATCGTGCCTGGGGGGTCCCCTTAAATGGCCCGTAAAGTGGTGGATCTGTAGGATGTATAGAACCTGCTGAAGCAAAAAGTGACACTGATAAAGAAAAAAATGACATTTCAATTGCTGGTAATTGGTTTTCCCTTAATCTTGTAAACAACTGCTTGGGGAGGCAGCCTGTATGAAGAGGTCATATGTTAGGACACTCAATTCTAAATTCTAGTGTCTCTTTTGCAGATGTTGGATGAAAGTAACAACAGGTGACAATTGGGCCTTTAGTGTCGGCTGTGCCTTCACACCATAACCCTTCAGAGTTATTCTTGGTGAGTGCAGGAATGTACCCTGCTCAAAACATTCAAATTATATGCACCTGTCACATGCGGGTGTGGAAAAATTGGGCCTTGGGTGGTGGTGGTGCACTAAACCAAGAACATTACTTAAAGATAGAATAATCACCCACAAAGTTAGGCAGCCCAGGCAGTCTTCAGAGATCCTCGATCCCCGACACATTTAATTGGTTACATCGGCATCTGGGGATTGATAGCTTCTGCTGATCCAAGACTGATTCATTTTGATAAATGTCAGCCGGTCAACAGAGTTTATGGACAGATGCACTTTTTTATCTGTCACAAAACCTCCAGCAGCACTGACTGTCCGTTCAGAAAGCATGCTGGATGCAGGGCAGCCCAGTAGCTCCATTGCATATTGGGTAAGTTCTGACCAGTGATCCATACTCAAGACCCAGTAAGCCAGTGGATCGTCTGTTGGAAAGCTCTCCATGTCTGCTCTTGCCCTCAGGTAATTCTGCACCATATGATGCTGTTGCTGCTGATGGGTGCATAAAGCTAACATGTCTGGGCGCTGTGGACTGAAAACATTTCTAAAGGCATTAGTCAGGTGGCCCCCTTCCCCACTGTTCTTCCTTTGACCAACCAAAGCCTCAGAAGCACTTCTTTCATCGCTTGGTAACCTAGCAATGTCTGGAAAGGTGTTACACAAGTTTCCCTTCAACGCATCCTCAAGTTGTTTCATCCTGTGCTCCCCCTGTGAGGGCAGGATGAGCTCTGCAGCTTTATGCGTGTAATGTGGATCAAGAAGGGTTGCCAACCAGTAATGATCCCTCTCCATGTGTTTGAGGAGGCATGATATTCCGAGTCTTCAGGGTCACTGAAGATGACACTAGTGTGCACTACCTCCTCCCAGCCACGTACTACTCCTTGGGTGTCTGTGGACAAAAAACCCTCCATTGAACACTGCTTTATATCATCCTCTGCTTCAATGCCCCACAGCTTCCATAATCCTCCTCATCCTCCTTTTTGATCTGTGGCCCTGCCGGAATAGTTTCTGCATATAGGTGGCCTTGCGAGGTAAGGAAGTCCTCCTCTTCCTCCCGCTGTTCTGCCTCAAGTGCCCTATCCATAATTCCCCGCAGAGTATGCTCCAGAAGTAGCACAAGAAGGATAGTGTCACTGATGCATGCACTGTCCTGGCTCACCATCCTTGTCACCTTCTCAAATGTGCATGGAGCACACAAGCAGGAAACTGTCAAAATGTAAAACAGGCAGCGATGCCTGTTTACATACAAGCAGTCTGGTGGCTATAGAGCCGCTGGATCACTTGTATGAGATGCCGGTAAGTGTGCCCTACCCTCCGCAGCGCTGCTCCGGGCTACACTGTGCCCGGGGCGGGCGAGGACCGACACAGCAAGTCTGTGATGGGATCAGAGGGAGATCAGCACACAATCTCCCTCCATCTCCTTTACAAGTCCCCAAATGCAGGAAGTGATGTATATTACATCACTTCCACATTCTGCTGTCACTCTCCGGCTACAGAAGCTGGAGAGAAGCTGATAAAGCAGATCTCCACTTCATCAGCTTCTTTGGGGGTTTCAGGGGTGATATTAAGGGTCTTAAAGACCCTTGATGTCTCCATAAAGAGGACCTGCCACATCGTCTTTGCTATCACATAAGCACATAGGGGGCTTCTTAGTCCCATATGTTATAACAATAAAGTTACGTTAAAAAAAGTTCCCAAAAAACTTAACGTTTTATTAAAATACTGCACAATGGAGAGCACTTTTTAATATACCTGAGCTATTGGTGACCAATTTCAATAAGAGGAAAGAAGTAAACCGCACAAAGGATGTATCGCTACATAGGATCATAAAGGATCTGATAGAGGTGATTTGGGAACATTCGAAATTGGCAACCTGGACGGATACACCACAGATGAAAGAGAGGAGTAATTAAGCAATCTTTGGACAGCCCGTAAAAAGGCGACCACAAACAGCTGGTGACTGCACATTTCAGATGTTTTATATCACAAGATCAAGATGAAGATGAAGATCAAGGAGATTGCCATATAATACTGACTACTAGGAGAGATTGGAAACCATCACTAGGATTATTTATTGGACATTTGTTTTGATCTGGTATATATATATATATATATATATATATATACAGTGGTACCTCGGTTCACAAACTTAATTGGTTCCACGATTCTGGTCGCGAACCAAATTGGTTGTGAACCGAATCACATTTTCCCATAGGGTTCAATGTAAATCAGGTTAATACGTTCTGAACCATATGGAAAAAAAAATTAACCACAATTTTCTTTTTACCACCATTATTGCTCGGCACATTCTTGTCACCTTCAATAACGCTCTGCACATTCTTGTCAACTTCATTAATGCTCTGCGCTTTCTTTTTCCCACTATGCTTGCTCTGCACTTTCTTGGGAGCCTTGCTGGATTGAATGCAGTAATACTGTACAGTACTGTGCTACAAAGCCCACAAAAAAAGCTTCACAGTATGTGTCCACAGCCTTGTCTCCGACTGCAATCTCGGGTACGGGAAGCCACGACCATGTTTCAGAGCAGGGAAGATGGCCGAGGTCGTGTTCGTCACACGAGGCAGAGTTCGCGAATGGAGGCAAAATTGTGACAATCTTCCTGGTCGCGAACCGAATTTGTTCGTGAACAGAGGCGTTTTGCTAAATGTTCAAGAGCAGCTGTTGTTAAAGTGTTTAAAGACTGGACTGTCAGCCGAAAATCTGGGTCTGAACGTGGGAATTGTGGCCGTCAGCGACTAGTCAATGCTAGGGCAGAACGGAGAGTGGCAAGACTGGTACAAGACAACAGAAGGGCAACAGTGCAGTGTCAGATTCCTTGCATCACCTTTCATCATCTTGTGGAGTCACGAGGCGCCCCAACGAAGTCATCCCGTGGAGTCATCTCATGGCCCAACAAAGTACTGATGGGGTGGTTATAATAATCTGGCCACTCAGTGTATATTGATACTATTTAACTTAATGGGAAGGCTTTGTTTTCACATTTGTATAACCATGTTGCATTACTGATTTTGGATCTAGGAGGAGGGATGCACACACACATGCTAACATTTAATGGATGAATCAAACACAAACACAAAGGAGTTTTTAATTTTAATTTATTTTAGCACAGTGTCACTTGTTTCACGATATTGGGAACAGTGTTTTCACTATTTTATTAGCACAGCAGCTTATTATACATTCACATAGCGCAGTGGTTTTATTATGACATATCATCTTAACTGTATCTGCTAATTTTTTTAACTTAACTTAACTTTAAGTAGGGGACTAACAAACCCCTATGTAAGCAAATATGATATGGCAGGTCCTCTTTATGGAGACATCAGGGGTCTTTCAGACTCCTAATGTCACCTAGGGACCCCAAAGAGGCTGATGAAGAAGCAATCTGCTTCACAAGCTTCTTCATCTGGCTGCAGAAGCTGAGAAATATAAACAGTGACACTGGAAGTGATGTAATACACATCACTTCTGGGTCCAGTGATCGGAGGAAAGATCAGCGGCTAGGAGCTTGCTGATCTCCCTTCGATTGGTGAGGGGAGACCCATCGTGAGGGGAGACCCATCGTGAGGGGAAACCCATCATGAGGGGAGACCCACCGTGAGGGGAGACCCATCGTGCCAGTCCCGGAGCTGCACAGGTAACATCGGAACCCGGGGTAGCTGGCGGCAACGGTGGAGGGTGGTACATTCTGCTGCACCATACAAGCGATATGGCAGCAGAAGCTGTGTTCTTGGTATAAATGCATCAGGACAGGATGTTTTTACAGTAGGCATCCCAAAGCAGTTAAAGAAAATGTGCACTTTAAATCAGATTGCATTTATAATTTTTGCCTCTTCCCCTGACATATGCTAATCCATCCTCCTCCTCTAAAAATGCATACTTACCTCAATCCAGTGGCTGGGGATTTGCTTTATTTTTACATCCTGCACTGCAGGTCTTTAAAGTCCTGGAGACACCAGCACAATACAGCCCTTTAGACTTTTATACGGCTATCTGCAGCCTTAGGACACAGCCCGAAGACAAAGTTCACAGATGGCTATGCAGCACTACTATGCAGGCATTGCCAGGACAAATGCACGCTAGCCCCACTGACTTTAAATAAACAGCAGAACAACAGCCATTGGATTAAGTAAAGTATGCATAAAAGTAACAGGGGAGGTTAGGTTATGCCAAGTGAAAGAGGCAAGAAGGATACATTTAATTTGGTTTAAAGTGATTTCTCATTTAATTAATTCACTTCAAATTCATGACTAATATATTGACAAAAAAGGTTCAGTTAGCAAGAACACTAACAATACAAGACAATAATTGTGTGTTATTTTATGAGTATATGTATTAAGATTAGAATATTTTTAGGGCTGGTAATGATTAAAATTTTCGTGTTCGATTAATCAAATTTTTTTTAAATCGCTTAATCGATTAATTATAGCGCACATACAGATACAACTACATTGGCCTATACACATACAGCACAGCAATGAAGTAATAAAATGAACTAGGATCACACTAATCCAGCACGTTATTAATCTCACGTGCCCCACTCAATATGGCCGCCGCTTGAGTGGGGCAACTCAGAATAATAACGTGCTGGATTACAAATGTATTTACATAGTATAGTAAAACAGCAAAGCCCTAAGGGTGATTTAAAAATAAGCATTAGCTTAATATTTGAAGTAGCAGCACCTGTCCATTCCATTTCATGTAAGGACCTGATTGCAGCATAATATTAGTAAATTTCAATGGGCACATTTCTGGGAGCGAGATGGGGGGGTTAATGGAGAGCCACATAGTGCATGTATATAAGTTTAAGACAAGACAGAAGCTTGGTGCCTCTTGGGCAAACTCAACGGCCCAAGTGGCTCCGTCGGCTAACGAAGGGAAGGGGGGAGGAGTCCGGTGACATCACTGACATCGATGTCACCTGACTCCTCCCCCTTCCCTTCATTAGCCGATGGAGCCACTTGGGGAACGGGGGGAGAAGTCCGGTGACGTTGATGTCCGTGACGTCACCGGATCTCCGGCGGGAAGCCGGCGGAGAGGTGAGTCTTTTCATTTTCAATTTTAAAAAATGTAATCGATCAAAAAGTTTAACGATTAATCGAGGAATTAATTGTTAATTTCCACAGCCCTAAATATTTTATATCATTCTTCCTGCCAGGACAGATTTCCTTGTGTTCAGCTCAGGTTTTAAAAGTAGAATATACAATTTTGGTAAAAATATACACACTAATATTCCAGCACTAGAAGTCAGTATGGCGAATATCTCCACTGCTACTGTATACTTTCCTCTCGTACTTAGATAGGCCGGAATCATGGCAATCCAGACACTGCAGAAGACCAGCATGCTGAAGGTGATGTACTTGGCCTCATTAAAACTGTCTGGTAATGTCCTCACCATGAAAGCCAGAACAAAACTCACAGCTGCCAGAAGCCCCATATAACCCAACACAGAGTAGAACCCGATAACTGACCCTTCATTACACTGAATGATGATCTTCCCAGGAGAAGAGTGCATGTCATACACTTGAAATGGTGGAGAGATGGACAACCAGAAAACACCAATCATAACCTGAATTAATGAGCAGAACAACAGGACTGTATTGGGAAGTTTGACTCCCACCCATTTCCTACAGGAGCTTCCAGGTCTGGTGGCTTTAAAAGCAATAACAACCATGATGGTTTTGGCTAGGATAGAAGACAGTGAGACTGTGAAGACAATTCCAAAGAAGACTTGTTGCAGCATACAAGTTATATCCACCGGATGTCCAAGGAACAGGAACACAGAAAGGAAACTCAGCATGAGAGAGAAGAGCAGAATGAAGCTGAGGTTCCTGTTATTGGCTCTGACTATGGGAGTGTTCCGAAACCAAAAAAATATTCCAAGTATACAGAGAGATTTAGTGGAAGATACGACCGAAGATGCAGAAAAAAATACAACCACAATGTCCTTCTCATATGACAAATACTCATAAAGTTTGGCAACACAAATATTTCTAGCCTCATTAGGCCATTGATCTTCAGGACACATCTGGCAGTTTTCACTATCTGTAGAAGAAAAATATACAGGCAAATTTGCATAATGTACAGTGAATGCTGACACCCAACCTTCTTGTGACCAGAGTTTATTGAAGCTTAGACACCCAGATCTGGTTTACCAGTGTTGGTATGCAGTGGCGGAACTACCGCCGGTGCACCCGGTGCCGCCGCACCGGGGCCTGAGGCTGTGGGGGGGCCCAGTGTGGTCCGGTCCTGGGCACCCCCACAGCCTCAGTGGGGTCCGGTCCTGCAATATGGAGCAGTGCAGGGTCCTGGTGTTAGAACACCGGGGCCTCACACTGCCGACGGTATTCTCAGTGAGGGGGCGGGTCCTGTGACTCACCTCCCCTCCCGGCCGCGTCCATAGTAACAGTCTGTGAGAGGGGAGTTGAGTCACAGGCGATCTGTGTTTG